>NC_079514.1:3360513-3402021 GCF_000801105.2 Raphanus sativus
CTTCTATTTTTATATAATACGGAATATATCATAGAATCTATAAAAAAGTTATTATAAAGAATTTTTTATTTTCTTTTTTATAATAAGTTTTAGTTAAATTTACTTATAATAATATTATATTACTAATTTCGAAATATATTAATGTGTTATTTATGAAAAAATATTTAAATTTTAAACTAAGATTTTATTAGATTCTTTCTCAGCAGATTTTATTATAATTAAAAAAATCAAATTTATAGTTGGTTTATTGTTAATACAAATAATCAAATATGTCATATTGACTAATTCTTTAAGTGGTCCTACTATGACTTGTTAATAGTAGATAAAAATAGAACCCTAAATTAATAGATTAGATGATTGCGATTAGTGACCAGAAGTAACAGAGGAATGTGAGGTTAGTGCACACGTCTGAGATGCCGAGCGTGTGTGGAATCATATGATATGTACTTTTTCCTTATCAAAAGCCTATATATGGTGGCCGAATAAAAAGGAGCTCTATGTAAATGTTTTCATATATAGGCTTGGGAACGGATCTAATAGTAGCATATTTTCAGTATTCGATGATTTGCTTCGTATTTTATGGATATCTGATTTTCTGATCTACTTTGCTTTGCAAAAATATGAATATCCGATTTTTTTTATATTTATATTTACGGATATTTACGAATACATCATCTATTTTGTTCAATACAAGTAAATATAGAAAAACATAATACCAATTACTTTTAACGCCTCGATCGCCCAGAGTTAATGGGCTAGGCCTGGGTATTCGGATCCTTGGATCGGATTCGGGTCAGATTATTTCGGATTCGGGTCTTAGGACCCGATATTGTAATTTGAAATTTTCGGTTCTGGGTCGGTTCAGGTTGTTTCTGGTCTGGGTCGGTTGGGTTTAAGATCTAGGAACCGGTAATATCCGATATTTTTTGGTTCTTAACAATTTCGGGTCGGTTTTCAGGTTTCCGGGTCCAATTTAAGGTAAAATTCATCAATTTTGGGTCGGTTTTATTTTCTTCGAGTCGGGTTTACCTATTTTCGGAAAAGGTAAGTCAACTTTGGTGACATAGATAGTCAACTCAGTTCTCTTAAACATTTTTTATATATCACAACTCGGGATGTTACACGTATTCTGTAGAAAATTCAAGAAATATCAACCGTCAGTCAAAACTATTGTGCGATTTCAAAACTAATCAAGACATGCACTCCTAATAAGTACTATTAAATCGTAACAAAATTAAATTAGCTAAAGCTTTGAGTTTTTTATTTAATATAATCCTTGTGTTTATTTACTCATTTCATATCACTTTAAGTGGTTTTTTTAAGAATATTTTTTGTTTCAATTTAAGTGATGTTTTCAAATTTTCATGTAAAAATTAAATGTAATTTGATGTTTTTGACCATTTGTATTTGTAATATAAATTTTTATTGGTCGAATTAGTTGTAATTATTGATGTGTTTAGATAAACGAGAAAAATTGAATAAAAATCTATAATTTCTTAATCGATGCGTTAAAAATTTAAAATCCACTTTTGTGATACAGAGAAAGTATTTACCATTTGAATTGAAACTTTTGATACCCAAAATTAATGATTTGCAGGTGCGTTAACATCTTCGTTTGGGTTTGGGTTAAACACAAACACGACTAGTAGGGTTTCCTAGAACAGTTAATTATTATTTTTTCACAAATAACACCAGTTAATTATTAGGGAAATTATGCCTAATATATAAAAAAACACAAATTCACAAACTAAACAAAATCACCCTCTTTCTCCTTATTTCTTTTCCTATCTCTCTCTCCCTTCTTACTAAAAAAATAATTTCCCGTTAGTTTTTTTACAAGAACCTTCGTAAAAAAAATTGTGGTTGTATAAATAGATAACTCCTAGCTGATACAATTGCGAATTAGTATAAAACATAATGATATTTTTGCTGGTTGGATTGGATTCGTGTGGACGATGAGCTGTGTGTACAATAGGAAGTAGCTGGCTACTTGCGTGTATTAGCAAATTCAGTTCTTGATATCTTTTTCACTATTTACTTTAAACGTAAAACCCATGCATCACGTGCTTTGTGACTCGATATTGTTCTTCTTTTCTACCAATTTGGTCTATCACTTTTTCATGTTAAACTGAAATCATGATGTACTTATTTTCTTTGTAAATTATAATACAGAGACTCATTGTTCGCAGAAACAAAATACAGTGAGAACATATATATTTAACCAGCATTAACTGTGAAAAAGAAAAGAAAAATAACATAACCAAACAATACAAACCAATGAAAAAATATTTAATTTCTATTTCTTTTTGAACATTTAAATATGTAATATCGTATGCAGATAAACGTTAAGTTCAAATGTTTATGCGTGTTGCTTATATGGAAAAGCAACTTTGCGACCAACCATGCACATGTTGTTAAATGCTTCTACTTTTCAGAAGTACAATTCTTTAACTGATCTGTCAAGTTTCAACTGAAATTATACTATTAAATAATAATTATTTCGTTATTAACGAAAGAACTTCGAATATTTTAAGTTGCCTTATGATTATTCCTTTCTTATCTCTTATATTCTCAGTATAAAAATAGTTCTACCTTTTTTAAATCTGTCTTTCTTTTCCAGATTTGGAAAACTTCTGTTCGAATGGTCGAGACAAAAATGGTGTTAAGTCGAGTCATTGTCCAATATCTTTTTAGTATGCATCACCGACCTAACTAATTATTCATTAATTTGCTCCTTTCTGTAAACAAGATTATAATCAATTCAAATACCTCTTACCCTCTTGTGTAGGTAACTATCAAGACATATAGTTGGTTTGTCACACATGGAAGGTCTTGCCTCTTATGCTTTGAAGTCAATTAAAGAAAAAAATCAATTTACTCGAATAAGGAGTATAAAAATCAAGTGATTTAAATCAATTGGCTTCATTTAGTTGATCGAAGTACAATCCAAACTATTTGTTGTGCATGACTGATCACTTTAGCGTTCATGTGGAAGATGCAGATTTCGGGTTAGCATGTGCTATATATAAAGGATCTAAAAGCACAACGAAAGTACATATGAACTTAATTGAAGCCATTTATATACACTTATATTGTACATACATAAACAGACCGGATGTATGTACATATACATTTATATATTATATACTCCCATAAAATCATATATAAAATCTTGTGAATAGTGATGTTCCATCTGCACAATGTTTTGTAAAGTATGGAATAAGATAGGTATATGATCTTGAGGTGAATTGTATTTTATGTTATCTCTTAAAGACTAGAAGTGTCTTAAAATGGAATAATGGGCACATGCATAAGTTGTCATAAGTTGTGGAGATCGGAAGAGATCAACTGCATACTTCTTCATCTTTTTAATTCTTATAATATATACAAATCATACGTTACTGCTTGTTGGAAAATTTAACCTGTAAAGTGACACAAATATCGTGTTTCTGTGTGTATATCCGCTAATATACGTGGTGGTGAGTCAAAGAGAAGGACTTAAACCAAATAATATATTTTACTATTGAATAACAGTAGTCTAAATATTGTTACCAAAAAAAACAGTAGTCCAAATAGGAGATGATTTTGATGACTATAAAGTCTAGGCGGTGATCGTAAATCAAATAAGGATAAGGATCAACTCGATTTTATAAGAATTTCCATGGACATCAAAATAAAATATTGATTAGTTTCCACTTGTTTCTTAACAACTGTAGTAAGAGAATGATTAATGGAGGTTCTTAGAAATTGAAGTCTAATTAGCATAATTTAAAAACTAATTTTTTTTTTTTTAGTTAAAGTTAAAAGACTTTTCTTATACTAAACTAAAAATTCTACTCTAAAAATCCTGTAATAAACATGTCCTAAGAGTTCTCAACTCCTGTTTACAACTAGCTATAGTACCTTTCCCTTTCTACTATCAAGAGAAAAAGAAAAAGAAAAAGCTAACCACAAAAGACACTGTTTATCACTATTTTCGTAACTCACCATTGCCAAAAAGTATTTATTCTTAATATGCTATTTTCCAAAAAGCAAAAACTTTGTTTTTCCGGGAATCATGAAATCGTAGTATGATTAAAGTCAAACATTTTGGTACATGTATCTACGATATCGATCGTTTATTATTGATTGGCAGAATTCCTCTTGATAAAAAATTTTATATCACAGAATCGTCTACTAGTTGGAAATATATATTTGTTCATTTTTTCTTTCAAGTTTCAACTATAAGCTCATTACACATTCTCTCATTCATGATGATAATCAAACACCAATCCACGTACAGCTAACGCTAACGTACCTTCCGCACATCTTCACTCGATCGATAGGCTCCATCCCGATAGAGGATGCATTAATTTTCTAGAGTTCCGAAATATTTGTTTACTAGTCATATAATCACCACATAATTATTTTCATGTTTTGGTTCCTTTGAGATATCACATTGTTTTCTAATAAATTACATATCTTTTCACCAGTCTAACCCAAAAATATTTAACTAATTATCTTAAATCTTTTAACATATACTACAAATGAAAACCCGAGTACCACACAAATATTTTCTTCCTTTTTGACATTTGCAGACTAAACAAACTCTGAAGACCTAAATCACATTAAAACCTAGATTGCATCGTTAATAACTGACATGTAGTTGGTTATAAATCACAAAGCTAGTTACTGCACTAATGAATAATACCAGTTGTGAAAGTTTTATGATAATATATTATCACTGATTACGACGATCACGTGATCTCCATCTTCGTAATCTCTCAACAGGAATATGATGTTTACCTGCATCTTTATGTAGCTTAGACTAATAGAACTCCTCCCACATTGTCATGTCTCTTTCAAACCAACTGAAAAAAATCTATGATTTTAACCCAATATATATTGTTTAATATACAAGTCAGTGTATATGTAATAGTGCCATATAAATTAAAAAGGTATATAAACGTCTTAGCTCCCTTTTTCGAAGGAATTTAATATAAAATAATCGAATAATATTAGCTGTCATATAAAATACTCTCTCCGTTTCGAATTATATGTCGTTTTAGAGCAAAATTTTAGTTTTAAAATAAGTGTCGTTTTATGATTTCAATGCAAAATTTATTGAATTTTTATTTTAAGTTATTTTTTTATTGGTTGAAATCTGGTTAGGTGTATTGGTAATGATGTTTTTATCTAATAAATATACAAACTTAAATGTTATATTAATCTGTGTATCGAAGTCTAAAACGACAAACAAAATGAAACGGAGGGAGTATTAGATTTCCAAATTATATCTTCTAGTTTTTCAAGAAATCGACAAATGATAAAATCGCAAAAAGTTAGCTTGAGTTATACGCAAAACGAATACACGTTTCTATATTTTATCTATATAGCAAGAAATTTAGCCATCTAAAATAAAATCTAGAAGAAGTTCCTCATGCCTTTCTAACTGTTAACTAGACATAGTGGAGAAACTAATTAAGCCTTTGAGAGTCAGATGAAAATATCCAAGCAGCACTTGACAAACTAGATGTAATGATAAGTTGATAATATAAACATATAATGTATGAATGACATCATCTGAAGAGAAAAAAAATAAGGAAAAGGAAACCGTAATGATGTAAATACAGTAATTGAAAGATACTTAAACCCAAAATACATCGATATTTATGAACAATGCTCCATGGAGGACCCGCAAGAGAAGAGAAGAGAAGAGAGACGTACAAAAGGGATTATAACCGTAGGATCTCGTACAAATCTACAAGATCGTACCGCCATGAGGAGAGGGAAGACCATGTGAGGAATCCAAAGTGGGGCTAGAGGATTGAAACGGCGCCGTACAGAGGGACTGAAACGGAGAGAGGACTTTCCTCCGTAATAGAAACACACAGTCTCTCTGAGTGTGTGTGGTCCAGTGCTGACACAATTAGTCACTTGTCAGTTCACAGTCGCAGTTGTCAGAATTAAGCAAAAGCTCCGTTTATCGCTAAACCATTCTTAAATTTTTGTTTTTCTTCTCATTAATGGCGAAACTTTAACGCGAATTAGGTCAAGGTAAATATTTACAAAGCACTGCTTGAATTTCTCGTCTTACTAGATGACAAATTTCACAATCTTTGAAAAGGAAGAAATGAAAATTTCTTCAACAAATAATATTCATATTTTTATCAAAAGTAAATAAATAATTTTTCTTATTTTTTTGTATTTTTCTAGGAGTTTCGGATAGGAGATATAAATGGACAACTTTCATCAATGAATGATTTTTATCGGTTGTGCTAATTAGTGATAGCACTATTTTTTTTGTAAACTAAATTAGTGATAGCACTAATGCATCCATTTTTATGCATGAAATGTTTTATCATCATCTTTTTATAATTTGTATATTACTTAAAGATTTTTAACATTTATTTATTGAAGAATAAATCAGTAGTCACTAGTCTAAGTGTTGAATCTAATATGGCAATTTTGATTTTACGGTAAATTTCTGTTTACAGCTCATTAAAGAACTTTCAAAATGTCATTTTATTTACTTGCAGTCTACAAAAACAACGAATACGCATAATGTAGTTTCGTGGTCTTGATGTATTTTACAAGTTTGACTAAAATTTTATAGGCAAAAGTTGTGTTATGCATCAATGCTATTGCTAGTTCGAATCTCGTTTGGGTGATGTATAAATTACATATTGATTCCGGTGAAAACAAATCATAGACCTAGACTTTTCAGAATTTCTTTCAAAGTAAGAAAAAGTAAATAATGGATTTTGTAAAATAATAGGACAAATCAAAATTTAAAATGTACAGTAGACAAATCCGAAAACACTGCTCTTGAAGATATGAATGTTTGAATTATGGGTCGGTCCATTGATTTAGTCACTATAGTCTAAGGAGCCAGCCTCATGACTCATATAGTCAAATCATTTGGAAAGAAAAATTAAAGACAAAACATCTACAAGAATTTTTTTTGAAAGGATAAATGTAGAATAAAATTGCTTGAAAGAGAGGGCACATGTCCCCTTTTAGCCTTCTGTTCTTGAAAGGGAAGCCAAAATAGCCTTACTACTGTATTTTATTTAGCCACTTCTCTTATTTGGGACCTCCCTTCATATAAGTAATTTTTGTGTATTTTATGTCAATTCCTGTATTTATTTATTTTTTGTAGCAGAATTCCTGTATATCTTTCTCATTTAATTAGTTGATATATTTTTTTTTCTTTTAAAGAGAGAAGAAAATAAGAATTTCTAGATTCCAGCTGTGAATTTAACCCTTTCTCGATCGAAAGTCCATTTTGGCGTTTGTTCTGTGACTATCCTCTTCCTACGTCACCGTTTCATGTCCATGCAAAATAGTTTGAAGTCATTTATCCCAGTTCATTGATTACATCTACCTTCTACAGTTTTTTTTTTTTTTTTTTTGTAACTGACCTTCTACAGTTCTACTTATACATATATACACATATGTAAAATATAAAACCATTTTATGTTTTCAGTGAATAGAAAATACAAACATATATTCACTTGTATCATCAGGCCAAATGGCCAATTCTACGAACAAAACTTGTTTTTTGTAACAAGGGTTGATTCTGCAAAAAAAACCTTTCATATTTATCAATATTTATTACATAAAAGTTCTACGAACAAACTTCGATGTGATAAATATGAAATTACATTGAAATCACATTGTTCGCATAATGTACGATTAGAAGCTTATTGATAGTTTATTTTGACTAAACATGCTTGTGTGTAATTGGACTGACATATATTACACATATTTAATAAAAGAACACCTCCATCATAAGTTTGTTTAGTTGGCTTTTATGTAATTATCTTTTGGTGCAGATAATGTTAAGCATCCAGATTATAATATATATATATATATATATATATTTATTAACCAGTTTAAATTAATGAATGCTGGTTAAAATAAAATTATTATATATATTTATTTATTTATCACTGAACATACTTATATGTTGTAACAGTCACTAAGACAAAAAAAAATTTGGCAGTCATTAGGACTTGAAAACACAGACTTAATTAAGAAAAACTAAGTTTTGTTGGTAGTAAAACAAGTATTTACGTACACGGAATCCATTTTAAGTTTTTGAAAAGAACACACTAACTACTAATTAGCATCTTTGGTTGTTAAAAAACGTTTATTTTCATAAAGAGGTTTATTAGATAATAAAGAATCTGATTGTAATAATCTTTAATTTGGAATTTCCTTATTATTGGTGTTGTTGTTACTGATGCGGCATTATTAATTGATTTTGACGATTGTCTACATCATAATGAATAGATATGAAAAAATGGGGAAACAATATATATGGTTAATTTGTAGTAGTATAAGCCACACTTTCGACATTAATTCTTGATCAAGAGATTGGTGGAATGTTATCTTCTTTCAAATAAATATCCCCTACCAAAAAGTATATACGATAATGCATGACCAATAATGATGAATTACGTATTGGCCCATAGAATGGTCGAATCCAATATTTCACAAATACTCGGATTTGCAACCGGATTCAATCATATAACACTCATCCGTTCCAATACTATACCACTATTGCGTTGACAAGTTTACTATAAGTAGTCTTCAGTGTGATTTGATCAAAAAAAAAAGTCTTCAGTGTGATATTATATTTGAATTTAAAGCCATTTTAATATATAACACTATTTCGGTTGCATCACCCAAATTTGATTACTTACATGGTATTATATAATCTATGCATCAAATATTATTTCATTCTACATTTTAAAAAAATAATTCATTCTAATATTCAATGGAGAATATATATTATATTAAAAGACAGTGTATATATTTGTGCATATATAAGAGATTTACTACAAATTGAATTATTTTTTTAAACAATTATTTGAACGTTTCGAATGGAATTGAGAGTGTAGAATATTTTTCAAAATTCCAGAGGCTTAGTTAGTAGGTTGAGGCCCCCCTCTAATCGTGAATGCTCACAAAGCCACAAGAGCCTTACACTGATTTATCTCTTTGGTTCAAATCTTATCGACAGAAAACATTTAGAACCCACAAATGATTGTACAAATTACATCCAAACCAATATGTATATACCATATATAGACAGTTTGTGATCACAGCAAAAATGTATCTAGATATGACAGAAGAGCTTTACATTTCTTTTCACTTGAAACTTGAAAGGCTAATTAAGACCACAAAAATTTAGATGTGCATACAATTTCACATGACATATACCATACTTGCACAACCTGATTTCATGCTTCTAGTTACTATTTACCCTACATAAGCTATCATAATAATTTATGTACAATGGCAACCCCCAACTGCATCAGTATAAAATAACATCCTTTCAAGCGTCAGCGTTACTCTAATATGTAGATACATTTATGAAAGAAAATGTTAATTAAGTATATTGGTTGGAAGGTTATTTAGCCAAAGAGAAGCCATTAATTGTGAATACATATGTTTCTAATTAAATTTACAAACTATTACGAAATACTCCATCTGTCTAACAATTTACACACATATTAAAAAATAATAATTGTATTTTTTATCTTTGATTTTTAATTTTCTTTTTAAGTTCTGTTTGCTTTCCAATAAAATTATATCACTCATATTTTTAAATATTGATTTATTTTTAAGTTATAATACAAAATTCATTAATTAAAATATATAACATCAGTGTTTCTAATACTACAAAACAAAAGCTAAAAACATCAATTTTTCGTACAGGGAGAAAAAAAAATCCGAGATTTAAGTCTGTTTAACCTAATTTGTTCATCGGCTAGAGACAACACATGAACAACGGTTAAATTAATTGTAACCATGATTTTCAGGCTTTAGTTAAATATAGTCAAACTAAGCATTAGTGTTAGCATTAGGTCTTGAACTATCAAAAATTAAGGTATAATTAAATCCGTCGTTTGAGTTTGATAAAATATAAATATATTGCGATTCACTAAATCCGTACAAATATTATTCATTTCAAATTTTCCGTTCAGTTTTGGTTTAGTTCATATGACACATTTTGGTTTTATTTTGATTTTATTTTTATTTTTTTCTACAAAAAAACAGAAATATGTGTCATTATTTAGATATATTAAAACTATTTCATGGTGGTTCAATAGTTGTTAAGATTTTCCATGTGATCTAAACTATAATTCGAGTAATATACAGTTAAAGAATTTATGTAGCCAAAATAATGCAATAGACACAAGAATTTTATAGGTTTTGAGTGTTTAGCCTAGGTTTTTGGCTGATATGACAAAAATATATTTTTCTCAAATACTACTACATACATTCAAGAATTTTAGAACGATACTAGATTTCAATATGAAATTAAGTCTAAAATGACATTTTATGAACCGGAAAGAACAGGTTGAAGATTTTTTTTTTAGTATCGGTAAATATATACTCAAACGATTTTTCTGTGTCACATGGTCACTTGAACAAGATTCTATATTTTCACGTGTAATAACTTGCACGATAAACCCAATTAAATGTTTTATTTTACGTTACGATGAACTGCCAATAAATGGAAGATGAATAGCAAGTAATACATGATAATCTGTGTTCTCTAATATATATATATATATATTTAATCGTGGAGATCCGATGATCGAGGTCAACCGATTAATCCCACGAAATATACAGTATTTTACGTATTTTTGCGATTTAATGATAGTCCAAATGACCAACACGAATCAAACTCAAATGACTTCTCTTAGTAAAGCCGAAATTCCTTTAAATAATTATTTCTTGGCCAACGCGAGTTGGTTTTTCTATTATGATATTATCCTGGTTATATACCAAATGAATTTAATCACATATATATAATATGACTATCTCGATCAATACATTGTAATTTCTACATGTAAATATCATGGAGTTTAGTACATGATTTGACCATGTATTAGCACACGTTTTGACATTATAACAACTCACATGTTTTTTTTAACAGCTCACATGTTGAAATTTTAAGTTCGGATTATAACACGATTATAAACTGCTTTTTAGTTCTAATAATTGCTAATCTATTAAACTCCATACCGTTCATAATGTTACAGGAGGACCATAAATTAAAGATGATGTATTTGATACGTGTATTCTATATATAGCTAATACGTATGGAATACATTATCTTTATTTTTTTTTTTTTTTTTTTTTTTTTAGTTCTAAATCTTTATTCGATAAAGCGGTTACATTTTTGCTATGACCAAAGTCATACAGTTTCTACAAACGAGTTGGAAATAAGATGATTCAAATGAACCATAAATAAGTGGTGCAAACATTTTTAGCTGACTTTTATAGATGACTGGAACTCATCTACATGTGTCTTCCTCTGTTTCCACGTCCTCTGTTTCCTCGCCCTCGAGCAGTAGATAGCTGCCACTCTTTTGCTTTTTCTGAAAGTTTGACCGGTCTTTCTCGAAGGATGCGTTTCCCTGATGGTGTTAAAAGATCAATTGGATCATCAGGCTCCAATTGAACTTCATCTTCTCCATCGTAAAAAACCAATGAGGCAAATTTATTTGACCCTAAGTCAATCTCATGTATTCTGCTACTCTCTTCTAGTACCTTTGTTGAAATCTGATTTGTTGAAGATGGGGCAGTCTCCATAGCTGGAGATACAATTGTTTCATTCACATATACCATTTTTGGAGATGGGGCACTCTCCGCAGCCGGAGGATCAGTTGCTTCATTCACATATACCACTGTTGGAGGCACATACATGTTCTCAAGGGCAGAAACCGCAGCTAGAGAAGCTAAATCACATGTAACCTGATCAGGAATCTGAGATAAATCATCCTTATTTGAGGCAGGCTTTGTCAAACCTATGTGGCTTCCATTGCTTTGCTTTTCATAATGTGATGATGTAGTTATTTCTTCTTGCAGCGGTACCCTAACATGTCCATGTCCTTGCAATGAGCTTGGATCGTCAGTTGGAACCTGTTGAGTTTCCTTGTCATGCGTTGCAGCATCAACAGATGTTGCAAATACATTGGCAACTGATGCAGAATTGTTCCCTGTAGCTGATGTGTTTGCCTTTGGAATAGATAAACACCTCTTTTGTTTGTGGCCAAGCTGGCCGCATCTTTCACAGGTTGTAGGTAGCCAAGAATATTCCACATCAATCATGGCGAAATTTCCTTGTTTATCCCAGGCTGCAACTTTTTGAGGAAATGGTTTATCGAGCTCAACTTCCACCATAACCTTAGCTTCACCTAACATTGTTGGGTCTAACCACGGTTTGTGGGATAACATCGGTTCTCCCAATCCTGATGCAATCCATTCGACCCCAAAGATGGAGAATAATGTGATGGGGATGTTTTTAAGCTTCACCCAAAGAGGAATTGAATTAATTTCAGGCAGGGTTATGGAGTCTTTGGCCGTCCAAGGTGCCACAACCATAATGCAGTCATCCACATGCCATAGACTACGTTGTAGGATCCATTTTCTAGTTGCCTCATCTGGAATGTGAAATATATATGAAAATTCACCAAGCTTCCTGACAGAAATCTCACATTTTCTACCCCACAGTCTGTTTAGAACAGCGTACACCAACCCACCAGATGGTACTAAGCAACGGTGAAACTGTCCTATCACATATTCCTTATGGTTTTGCAAACCTTGAAGAAGGACATGGTCAGGAATGATTACCTTAGGCGTGCCATCCTCCATGTACTCCGGAACTGTGACTCGATGTAGATTCCGTGTTTGCTGGTTCATTCGAGCAGCCCAAGGAAAGCGAGTCTTATCAGTAGGAATCCTTGTTTGATGAGTATGTGTAGCATCTAATTGATTAGCATTTTTCTTGGCCTTCAGTCGAGCAACAACAGTTTGATCCTCCTTCTGAGCCACGCGCTTCGTTGAAAGGGCCGGCCACTGAGAGTTGTCCATGTTGTTTTCAAAAGAAGAAACGAGATTGGTGTTCCCATTAATGATTAATGGCTTGGCCCATGCTCCTTGTAGCGAATCGTTGAGCGCATGAGTTGATGTTTGGGCATCCGTTAAAACTACCGTGTCGCCACTTTCCAGCACAGGAGGAGCAGAGGAGACCGGAGTTTGAACGCGAACCAGAGTCTGTGGTGATTGAACAACCTCCTTAGGTTGTTCCTCTTCGTCACAGTTCATCACAAGCAGAGCAGAGGAGACATGAGTTGGCGATAAGGGCTTGTCACTCTCCGGAGGTTGCAGAGCTCCGGGATCCGGTCCGTCGTTGTTTCCATCGATTTCAGAACTTTGAATCTCACACTCATCCATGACGAAGGTTCGTTGACGGTGTGAGAAGAGAGAGTGAGAGTAGATTCCGCTGTCCAGATGATGTGACCTCACCGGAAAACGAAAACGGAGACGGCTTTGCCGTCGAAGAAGAGATCGATTTAGAGGTTTTTGGGTCGCTCTTTAGGTCGCACAATTTTGCTTCTTTGAGAAAGGATGCTTTTGTTAGCAAAATATAATATTCTTGCTACATTATCTTTATTTTATGGTCCTCCTGTAATTATTATTATTTATTTATCTTTGACAAAGTCCTCCTGTAATTACATTTGGTAATTAATCTTTTTTCTTTTCTGTTGCTTCTAATTTCACAAATCATTCGTGTATCTGCATTGTCAATTTAGTAATACTTATGTATACTATATCAAAAAGTGTCGCTCACAAAATTCCCAAAGTATTTTAAAAATATATTTCTAGAAAAGGTAGGTTAGATTCTTTTTTATGTAAAAAAATGAAAATGAAGAAGAAAAAAAAGTCTGGCAACTCCTTTATTAATAGAGAAGATGTAGAGGAGAGAAGAAGCATCAAAGTTTCATTTTCTTTCACTTAAAACCTCAAAAAAAAACTCCAGAGAGCTCTTCACGAGAGAACTCTTTCTCTTTCCCATAATATCTTTCATTGTCATCATCACCACCGTCATGTTTAACACTTCAACAACACCACCTACAACCCCCGGCACTTGCACGGCCGTGTCCGAGAACCAACAATCTCAAACCGGAATTTTATCCTCGACCAAAACCTTGGAACATCCCACAAAGCTAAACTTCCGGCATTGCGAGAACATAAAATCTCCTGTCATGTCCGAAGCCGTAACGGAGGCGAAGTCTCTCTTCACGCTCGCTTTCCCGATCGCTGTGACGGCTCTAGTCCTCTACCTCCGCTCCGCCGTCTCCATGTTTTTCCTAGGTCGTCTCGGCGACCTCGAATTAGCCGCCGGTTCACTCGCCATTGCGTTTGCTAACATAACCGGTTACTCTGTTTTATCCGGTTTAGCACTCGGTATGGAACCGCTCTGTTCTCAAGCCTTTGGTGCTCACCGCTACAAACTCCTCTCCCTCACCCTCCATCGAACCGTGGTTTTTCTCTTGGTTTGCTGCGTACCGATCTCGGTTCTCTGGCTCAACGTCGGTAAAATCTCGGTTTACCTACACCAAGACCCCGACATCGCAGAGTTAGCTCAGACGTATCTCATCTTCTCCCTCCCTGATCTCATCACCAACACTCTCCTCCACCCTATCAGAATCTACCTTCGTGCTCAAGGCATCATCCACCCCGTCACTCTAGCTTCCCTCTCCGGCGCTGTTTTTCACTTACCGGCTAATATTTTCCTCGTCTCTTACCTCAGACTAGGTTTAAAAGGCGTCGCGGTCGCCTCCTCCCTAACCAACGTTTTTGTCGTGGCGTTCTTGATATGCTACGTGTGGGCGAGTGGTCTCCACGTGCCAACTTGGACCGACCCGACCCGGGACTGCTTCAGAGGATGGGCTCCTCTGCTCCGACTCGCGGGACCTAGCTGCGTCTCCGTGTGTTTGGAGTGGTGGTGGTACGAGATCATGATCGTTCTCTGCGGGCTGCTCGTGAACCCAAGATCGACGGTGGCGGCCATGGGCGTTTTGATACAGACGACGTCGTTTCTCTACGTGTTTCCTTCGTCTCTGAGCTTCGCCGTTTCGACCCGCGTCGGGAACGAGCTTGGAGCGAACCGTCCCAAGACGGCGAAGCTTTCGGCGACGGTTTCAGTCGTTTTCGCGGCGGCTACGGGGATCACCGCGGCGGCGTTTGCTTACTCGGTCAGAAATGTTTGGGGGATGGTTTTCACCAAAGACGACGAGATTCTCCGGCTGACGGCGGCGGCGCTTCCGATACTGGGTTTGTGCGAGATCGGAAACTGTCCTCAGACGGTGGGTTGCGGCGTCGTGAGGGGGACGGCAAGGCCGTCTACAGCGGCGAATGTGAACCTTGGCGCGTTTTATCTGGTGGGCATGCCGGTGGCTGTGGGTCTTGGGTTTTGGGCCGGAGTTGGGTTTAGTGGGCTTTGGTTAGGACTCTTTGCCGCGCAGATTAGCTGCGCCGGTCTTATGATGTACGTGGTGGGGACCACTGATTGGGAAGCGGAGGCTAAGAAGGCGCAGTCGCTAACATGTGCCGACTCTATAGAGAACGATCTTATTAAGACGGTGGTTAGTACTATGTGTGACGACGACGGTGAGAGCGATGAGAGACAGCCGTTGATTCGTATCACGGTACTTCATTAATAAAAATATTTATGATATTAATTAATTTAATTATAACTATAATTATTTTCTCCTCTCTTTTAATAGAAAGAGAAAGTTTTGTCTTTCTTGAATAGATTAACATTTCTTCCTTTTTTGTACGTTAACTTTTTTTTTGTTTATCTCCTTATTTTTTATGCCCTTATGATTGGCCGTCTCCGGTGAATTTTGATTTCTGCTTTTAGTTTCTACATATGCCAATGTTTAAATTTGTGTGTTATCTAAATAAATGTAAAAATAATCACATGGAAATTTGAAAACGTTAATTTGAGGCAAAAGATGTTGGGTCCTTCAACCAAAAAAAAAAATTTTGGGACCATATAGCTGGAGCGACAGAGAATTCAGAAAATATTTTTATTTTTATTTTGAAATATTTGTAAATTAAGATAATATAGAGGGAAATAACTAAAATAGTTGAAAATAAAATAAATAAAAGTACGTGTTATGGGTGATAAAAAGGAAAGGGAGTAATATGGTAATTTGTAAGAAGTGGCAACCCTATGGGAAACAAAGACTTGTGTCTCGAAGATTCAGACAGGTCTGAATGAACGTTTTGGATTCCCAATATACTAGAGTGCTGTTTTTGCTCAGAGATGAGAGAGATCAATTCCCAAGGACCATTGCATCATCTCATCATCATATATTTTTCGTCCTATAGTATTATACTATTATTCATAATAAAAAAATTATCTATATGATTCTGCATTTCGATGCTTATGGTTCCTTGTTTTTTTTTCCAATATTCAAATTGTATTATAACTGTTATATTTACCTTAAGCACGACGTTTTCCCTATAACACTACAAAATATTCTTACTTAACTAAGTATATTATTCACTGTATCATGGAATTAATTTTGAGAAAGCAGTGAATTAAATTGTACATTGAAAAATGAAACTTCTCATTAACAAAAGAATGAATTTTTTACTCGCCTTATTATCCAATCATCAATTTTCAACTAAGAGTCACGAATTTTGTTCTTTAGGCAAAGTGAAAATTATAAATTATTATGGGAATAATATTTATTTAGGAATAATATTTATTTAGTCGAAATAAAATGAACAAAGTATATTATAAAGAATAATAGAATATGAATATATTATTGTGTTGTATTAATATGCTAAAAATATTTTAAGATTAATTTGTTTTTCAAGTCTTTTCTTTTAGTTTTCACGAGTTTCATAGGCTTCACAATTTTGGTCCGTAAGATACACATCTTCCGGCCAACGTATTTCTAATATATATATATATATATATGTTATGAAATTGTAGTGATATTTTATGTCATCTTTAAATATTACCATGCCTCTCTTAAAAAAATGAACCATCATATCTTGATTAATTAGTGGTGTTAGGAAAGATTTACGTATGATTTTAATTAAATAATATAGTGCTATAATTGATTATTTGGGTCTGTGCTATGATTAATTAATTACGCCACATTTATAGGTCTGATAAAAACAGAATGCACAGCTGCGATCCTTGTGTACATCATTGTGTTCATAGACACAGCTCTCTCTGAAATATCATAGTTTACATTGGTAATGCACAAATGAAATTATAATATTTCATAAAAAATACTGTATAATAAATAATTTGATATTCATTGATATTATATCAAAACTGATGGTACTTCCTCCTTGCAGAGTAGCTTCGTACTACTAAAATTTTATGTGACAAATTGGGTACCAATTATTGAAGTACTGAATTTATCATCTGAAACAATATTTAAAAAAAAACTGGGAAAAGAGGACAAATTTTGAAAACAGTGAAAGCATCTTTTAAGTTATTTTCCTTTGAGGTGTTAAAAAAAGTTATTTTCCTTTAAATTTCAACAAGGTACAGCTAAATTTACAAGAGTTTAAACCAACCAATTGAGAACCAATCTTTATTCCTAAAATCTATAAAATTTATAACGAAAATATCTTATCCTAATGTATCACATTTTGCAAAATTAGGTTTTCCTTCTGTATTTGAGAAAAGATGTTTTAGAATTTGCACATAATAATAAAAACTAGTAAGATTTTAGTTTATGTTTTGAAAACTAAAACATCAATTTTTGTATAGGAAATGAGTATTGATTAATTCTTAAAATCAACACATTTGACCATCTAAAGCAGTAACTTTGTGGCATAAACATCTTAGAGCATCCCCATCAAAGGTTTATGGGGAGATTCACACACTTCCCAAAAAAAAATATTAAACTAATGAACAGTGACGAACTTGGGGTGTTGGGGTTCATCTGGATGAACCCGGGTCGTCACGAGTTTGTCACGTGACGACCCTCTAGTGGTCCTTTTTTTGTGAAAAAAAAAACGAAAAAAGTAAAAAAAAATAAAAATAAAATAAAGTTGTGAACCCCAAGGGGGGTTCACTGACGCTGATGCTATTAGAAACTTGGGATAGGAATTAAGTACTAACATTAATAAGCGTTGAATTTTTATTCAAACCTTAATATAGCTAGCTAGGTGTTATAAATAGAAAGTATAGACCTATTTCCCTAGGTCTTCCTGAATCTATTTTGAATCACCTGGAATGAATAAGATACTATTTTGGTGAAAAAAGAATCTGATACATGAGAAAGGGTAATAAATGGTGAAAAATGTAGATCAAGTAAGAAGGAAAAGGTTAGAGCCAAAAAAAAAAGAAATTAATTTCACTGCCCCAAAATAGCTAACATATGTGTGGGGGAGAGGAGAGAGGACAAAAGTAGTTGAAAGAGGAGAGAGAGAAAGTGAAGAAGAAGCAGAATAGTGGCAGATGTCCCCACAAATTAAGACAGATCACAAGTTACATAATTGGAGTGTACTGCTCGCATTCCACACGAGGGGGCCTCCCTTTATTTACTTACATGATACATCCAATGGCTTACATCTATCTCTCTTCTTGTATCTTCCTCATCCTCACACTGTTCTTTTTTCTATTTTTTTTTGCTTAAAACCTCACACTTTCAATGGACTATCCGAAGTAGCTCGTTTTATAGGTTATGTTCTCATGCTAGATCAATCTAAAATTCATTTTGATGACGAATTTTGAAATTCGACGGATGTCCTCGATTAAGAATGAACGAATGGCGTGATTTCTTATCAACTGAATTTAATTGATTATTACCAAATTTAAATCAAATTACAATGATCTATTCGGAACCTTTTAAATTATGATATTACATACATGTATAGTAATGTTTTCAACATGCTAACTAGTCAGCTATTTTGAACCTAAAGAAGTACGTTTAAACTTTTGGAGGTCAATAAATTCGGATAATAACAACATATGATTGGTACATGCATGTGTGCTAAATATCAACCATCTATAATAGTATTATATATTACGTGATATATTGTGAGATAAAAAATGCAAAATATCTGTTTCATTGTTTTAAAGTCAAAACACAAGCTTTGACGTTATCGTAAACGTTTAGTTATTATATTAGTTCTGAAAATATAATGTAGGGTATGGATTTTGAGTACGCGATTCTATATCAGTTTAAATAATTTTACGTATACCGTATATATGATATCTAGTTTTAGCAATACAAGAAATCGTTTCTACATGATGCTTAACTATTACTTGATAGCATGAAAAAGAAAAGCTATAGAAACGACATCATTAGTTTAAATATCGAAGGACTATAGATTAGTATATATTTCCTATAAAATGGTAGAAGATCTATAATTCCGCGGGCTAAAATAATAAAAATTCTTGTGAATGTTATCTAATTTGAAAAATTCGAATATATCAGGGCGAAACCTTAGTTTAATATGCCACTGATTTTGTGTTTGCTTGATTTTAATCATGTTAATATTTGTCATTTTGAATGCTTATAGTGCTGTGGTAGTAGTCCACATTCTAAAAGAATCATGCAAGAACCTCAATGCACTAATTAATGATAATGTAAATAAATACTATGAAAAGTATCGAATAATTGATTGGGTACAACTCCATCTTAGAAGCTTGGTGGATGCTGTTTTGGACCTATACTGTGTGTATAGAAATATTGCAACTGGGATATGTATATTAATGCATCTATAAGTCAAAGTTATTTTATAGCTTATCCTTCTTAGTGGATCAGCTCAACCTCTCAATAGATTTGTATATAAGTATTTAGTTCGAACTATATATACATATGCATGACCATAAGCACAAACTATCTTTTCATGTCACATGGGTTCGGTTCCATTTACGGTAACAATCAATCCCAATTTATATCCAATAGTGGACAAACATGTGATAACAAGACCCAAACATAAAACATAATACCAAAATAATAGTTTATAAAAAATATAAAGAACATTAACCAAACCACCATGCCATGAGAGACCAAAACACATGCACATACATGGGAGCCTACACAAGATGTTTTGGTCAATGCCCTAATTTATTTGTCTACCTTATAACCAACACTTTCACAATCTCATACCCATCATTGTCTTATAACCCCCAAAATAAATGATCAAGAGGTGACATAAACCCGTTTTAAGATAAACTACTCCACAAATTATAGAGAGACCTAAGTTACTAGCTATTGGCCTTGGTGATCGTACTTTATGCATACATGATCCTAGACAAAATCTTGACACTAGTTCAATCAAGATTCAAGCATTTTCATACATTTTGGTTAAGGGGAAATGTAAAATTCTATGCAACATTGGTGTGATAATGTACTAATCTATGTAACACTTTTTTTTTAATCTACGTAACAGTAGCAAGCGTGATAGAGATAGATTTGTATAAAATTGCATGCATATGTAACTACGTGGTCCATTATATATATAAAATTAAAAGTCTATTAGCTACAAAATGATATATAAAACTTAAAACAATATATTCAACCCGAACTAGCAAACCTCTGATCATGTCATACATTCGAACTTCGAATCCAGTACTACATTAATTAGCGCGAAAATCCATTTAGAACTTGCATTTATATAGATAATAATATAAAATTTTGATAACTTACTGAAAATATATATTTTATATAGATAATACTTATATAGAGCTAGTTGCATGTATATATGATAAAAATATCAATCCATTTCAAGTGGAGGTCATAACTCAGATTTATGAACACATGACTTGCCTGTGGGACACTCTTTTCTCCACATGTTACCGTTTTTTTGCTCTTTTTAGGGCTCTTTTTCTTAAACTTCTTGTTCTTTTTATTTTATTTATTTTATTTTGATAATTCAGATATCCGGATCTCTCACTTATTCCGACTATCCCACCGCATCCAACCGGAACTGGCGAAGAAGGTCCTGGAGACCAAACGAAAACCATGTTAAATCCGTTGTGGTCGGAGCTCGAACTCGTGATGGCGGATACCTCAGCCGAAGTTCCTTTACCACTAGATTACGAGCCCGGTTAACTTCTTGTTCTTTCTTTCCGCTATTCACATGTCTTGATTTTAAAATATGTAGACCCACTAATTTGACTCTCATTATATTACCAAACGCGATTTGACCTTAAAAGGGGAAATGGCCGATTGTGATACATATATAGGAATGTGTATATGCTGATGTTGTTCTTTTTAATGTATTTGTACTGTCTTGTTTAGAGTTTGATAGCATCTCTAGTTTTAATTTTGTTTCTCTCTTTCACATACTCACGTATATGGTTCTGTTTGAAGGGACTTCATACGCCAACTCGTTAGTTTTACACAACATCCAGGCCAAGATAAAACCAAAACTTTCATTTTTTTCGAAGAGAACCGGTCGCTCTTATATAACATTTATAATCAGAAACGTTTCGTTTCTTGTTTTCGTTAGACTTGAACCAGAAACAAACCAATTCGTAGTGATTTTTTGCTAATGATAGCAAACCGGACGTGGAACCTCTGGTGACAACATGAAAAGGAATATGACCGAATACTCCATTTTCTAGTTGGAGTGAGTTGAAGTTTAGACTTCAGAGTTTCCATCTGATGTCTAGAGGTTTAGACTCTGAAGTCTAAACGGAGTTCCAAATAAGTGTTGTTCTTTGATTCTAAAATGAGTTCATCATGGCAACACTATATTGAGACATTAGTATATGTAAAAGAATGGGCCCTGCGTTTATAGGACAAGGAGTCAGCCCATTTCAAGGACTCATCTAGCCCAAACAATTTTAACTTTACTCGTCATGCAAGGTTAAAAATGGACATTGTTCGATGCCAAAATGTGAATTTAAATGAACGCATACTAATCAGTAATCACATGTAATAACATGAACCTCTTAATACGCTGAATCATTAATGTACTAACCACTTCCAAGACATGAAAAAAATCATCATCATCATCAATTCTATTAAAACTGGAGTACAAAAATAAAATAACCCTGAGTTTTCTTCAATAACTACAATCCTATGCCACTTACATTTAATTTATTTTAATAAATAAATAAATAAGGAATATTCTCAACTACAAATTAAACTTTACTTTCCAAAACCATCGACTTTGTAGGTCCATATTAAATAGAACTCATAACAAAAGGGCGTCACTGACTTAATAACGTTTAAGTTCAGAAATCCATTCCATATGAAGAGAATCTCATATCAAACCTCTATCTTAACTTTTGTAACCTTTTGTTTGTTGTGATTTTGTTTGATCGATTTTTCAAATTATACTTCATATGGATATTGATTTGACAACGAATATAAAATAATAAAGGGAACACGAAATAGTTGTGCATTTGCAAAAAAAAAAAACATGAGATAGTTGTACTGATTATAATGAACTGATTATAGTGCTGGAAATAGTTTGTGTTTATCTACATTCTTATGTAAAGTTTCAAATTTAGTGACAAACAATAACTTTTAATACACGGTTTGTTAATAGTATATATATATATATATAGGATAAACGATTTTTATGATACTAATATATGAAAACACAATATTGTATAGTATATACACACTCCTTTCATAAATATACATATTTTAGAATTTTTATATATATTAAAAACACATTAAATTTTGATTGTAAAAACATTGATTTTGTTGGGTCTGGCGGGTAAATTTTGACTACATAGTTTTGTTATATAAACCATAAATTAGGTTATTAAAAGTCAAAATACATAATCTGAATAGTAGTCTAAATTAAAATTGTTTGGAAACATGAATAACAATATTACATTAATTCATTTTCCTATTTTACTTAGCTTAACAATTTCATTAATTATATTACCTTAACAATAATTTACATCATTAATTATATTACCATTGTAATAATATTCCATATTTTTATTTATTAATTAATCAATATAAACTTGTGCCAATTATAAAATCAAAAATATAAATAATTAGATTTTATATACGGTTAAAAGTTCGGTTTAGTTTGTTTTATTAAAACATTTTTTTATTTTAGTTTCAATTCGTTGGAAAATTACGTAGTCAAAAACATAATTCAAAAACATGTTTTGTGAATAAAATAATAACTTAAAATAAAAATAACAAAAATGTGATACTTTTACTGTCACTTACATTTTCACTCCATATAATAATTTACTAAATAAAATAACTTTTTTATTTCACTTAGTTTAGTCAAACACATATTTTTATTAAAATCAGTTAGACATGAATATTGGTTATTCATTTAAGTACAAGTTGTTCCTTTCGGGTATTGTTTTTTTTAAAAAAAAAATTAGGTCCGTTTCAATATTATAAAATTATGTATTGGTTTTGAGTTGGATCTTTTCGGATCTGGATGAGTTCGGTTTTGACATATAGAAACCTACAAATATTTAAATAACCAATATGTCTAAAACGGGTTTGGATAGTGTATCAAAATAACCATATTATCCGATTCGGTCCATGTCTTTTGAATATAATTAGTTATTTTACATGACATCTTAAACATATAGCACTTGCTAATTATGAAAAATAAATATCAATGTATAAAAATGTAAAAATTAATATCCGCACGGGTGTGTAGGTCAATATCTAGTTTTTAAATTATTTACACAAACACAGTGAAACCAAAATGGGTATCCTGCATAGTCTCTGGGTCCAGCCCATTCCAATTCTCTTACATTTTGTTTATCTTTTATGACCCAAGAACCAGCAAAAAGGATGATCCGTGAGCAACTGGAGCATATACAAAAGTTCACGTGCAAAATCAAAGTACCAAATAACTGATTATATACATCTTTAAAGATTATATATACAAATGCCTTTTCTCAAAAAAGAAAGAAAGATTATATATACAAGAAAAAATGACGAACAAGTGTACGACGAATTGAGAAAGCAGGACCGCAAGGAAGAGAGATTGTCAAATTCAAACATGTCGAAGACTTTTTTAGTCCCGTAAATAGAGAAGAGATACGTGACCTCAGCGCTGTAGATTCTCTTCTTCGTCTGTTTTCTTATCTTCTCTAAGTAAACATTTGAATTGTTGTTGAAATAGTTCTAGCTAACTACTTTGACATGGGTGCAAATTTTCATTTATACGATTCAAAATTTCAAATTATATACGTCATAGACAATTCCACGTGTTTAATAAAGTGAGCAGTGATCGTAGATTTTATTTTTAAAATTTGTTGAGTATGTTAAATCTTCTGTAGTAGAGAAATAAGTTTATTCAAATTCATGTTTCGGCAGCGAGCAACAATGAAATGGAAGAAAAAAAACATGAAATGAACACATGATTACTAGACGTTGCTTATAAAATCAGTAACTTGTTAATAATAATGCGATTATTCCATACAGTTATATTAATCTGTTAAAGTCAGCAAAAAAATTAATGAACTACTCCCTCCATCTATTCCATGACGTTCTAAAGATTTTTTTTTTGTTTAAAACTAGATGTATTTTCAATTTACAATGTGAAAATTATCAATTTTGTGTTAAATGATCATTTATATCCTACGGTCAATTGTATTATTGATCAAATTGTATCAAGTAAATATTAACGTTGGTTTTGTTTTAAAATATACAAATAAATATTTTTAAAATTATCGTGCGCAATTCTAAAATTACATTCTAATAAAACAATAGGAATATTGTATATAAATCGATCAATCCACTTATTGTTAATTAATTTAGATGTAAATCGATAATAAATCTGAATCTAACAAATTCAACTACTATTGCATGGATGTTATTTATATACTTGTTCCGTTGAATGTGAAAGAAGTTAATGAATAAAATTCTTACACTAATAGTTAAAAATTAACAAAACTAGATATACACATATATGTTTAGAAATCTATCTATTTAAGTTGAAGGTCCATGCATTATTTTAACAAAGTATATCGGAATGAAAAAAGTGGTAAGATAAATATTCCTTTTGTTTGTTAAGTAAATAAAAATATTTTAAGGGTTGGTGTCAAGTCTCAAGTCTATCAAAAAGTTCCGTTTTCAACTTTACAGAGTTTTGGGTAGAGAAAATGACCAATCCTGTGAACTGAATTGACATGTTAGTGGCTCCATTAAGTTGGAATCTCTGCCTGCACCTTCTGTTTTATCTAAAACAGAGTTTCTTTCTTTCTTTTACTTCAATAATCTCTCTCCCAAAAAAAGGGGAACGTAATTCAGATGAAATTATATGCAACGATTTGGACGGTTGGACTATATGTGCTCTAAACAAATAAATAGATAACCGTAGCATGTAGATGAAATATGACATATTTTAGAGTTTTGGACAATGCTAATTATGTTTAGTAGCAAACAACACTCTAGTTGATGTGTAGCGATAGTTTTCTTAAACCATTATGTATTTTTATCTTACAATAAGATTATTTTACTTGGGTAAATATATCGCCATTTTGAGTTATATTATTGTGAATTTACTTCATCATTATTTGCTTATAATTTTATAAGGCGGCCAAGAGCGTTACGCTATCCTTTACACTGTGTTTACCAGTAGCCACTTTTCGCTTTTATCAGAACTTTATACAAAGTTAATAAGTTGGGTTTCCAAGGCATATACATATAGCATAATATGTAGAAAACAATGGACAACACATTATTTATGCAGCATCGAATACTTTACAGTTTAAAGTATAAACACACTAATGGACTGGAGACTGGACCCTCTCGCTTGTCCAAATCGTACGCATACTTCGTCGTATCTTTAATTTTGGTATATTTACAAAAATTTAATATTAAAAAAAAACTGTATTTACCAAGTGAAACCAAAGCAGCACCATTGTGAAAAAAGAATCTCACAAAATTGACAACAGAGTGAAGAGAGACAAAAAAATGGGTCGAGCCACAAGATGGTTCAGGGGTTTATTCAGAATCAAACCTTCCTCATGTTCCGGCTCCGGCACCATTTCTAACCGCATTGACCGCTCTTCACTCGCTGGAGTGTCTCTCTGCGACAGCTACGAGACCATACCTCCCAATATTTCCGAGAGAGAAGCTGCGTGGCTAAGGTCGTTCTACGCGGCAGGGGAGGAGGAGATAGAGCGTCGAGCGCATGCAGTTGCGGTTGCTGCTGCCACAGCTGCTGCAGCTGACGCAGCTGTTGCGGCGGCTAAAGCTGCGGCTGCGGTTGTTAGACTCACGGGTCAAGGGAAGAGTGGTCCGCTAGGTGTTGGAAACAGCCGTGAGAATCGTGCGGCTATGCAGATCCAATGTACCTTTAGAGGCTACTTGGTACTAACAACTTTTTAAAAAGTTTTATATTCCTAACCGTTTCTTAATAATTATATTATATTGTTATAGAATTAAGACGTTACATGAAGTTTAATGTTTTTTTTTTGTTTTTTGCTGAATTTTGATGCATGATGTTTTAATGTTGAAGGCGAGAAAAGCGTTGAGAGCATTGAAAGGAGTGGTGAAGATACAAGCGTTAGTGAGAGGTTTTTTGGTACGGAAGCAAGCGGCGGCGACTCTCCGGAGTATGGAGGCTCTTGTTAGAGCTCAGGCCACTGTTAAGTTTCAGAGAGCTCTCCGCCGTATCGGAAACAGTGCTCCGGCAAGAAAGTCCACGGTACATACTTACTTTTTCGGTTTGACCGTGACGTGTTTTATTTTATGCATATCAAACTCAGCTATGAAGTCGATTAAGTATCCGATTTAGAGATGAATAATTTGATACATCAAAACAAAGTATATTATCTAAGAAAAGATTAGTAAAACTTTTTGTATGACCATGTAAAATTCTTAACTGCACGCTTACATAACTTTTTAGTTGTCACAGAAATAATTCAGTAACCTTTATGTAAAAAGAAAACCTTTATGTAAGCTTTCTCAAACTTTTTTTTTGGATCAAAGCTTTTTCAAACTTTTAAAAGAAAACCTTTTATGTAACAGATTGAAACTTTTTAATTATATATTATCATATATGTATAGTAAGATGAAAACTTTTTTTACTTCTTTGTAAAAAGATCTTGGAATATTTTACAGGAAAGATTCTCTGGGTCTCTAGAAAACCGAAACAACGGCGAAGAGACAGCTAAAATAGTAGAGGTAGATACAGGGATCCGACCCGGACACTATAGAATCCGAGTACCCGTTTTATCAGGTTCAAATTTTCTAGACAACCCGTTTAGACGCACGCTCTCTTCACCGCTCTCTGGCCGTGTCCCACCGCGTTTATCAATGCCTAAACCGGAATGGGAGGACTGCAGCAGTAAATTCCCGACGGCGCAAAGCACACCTCGTTACGCCGGAGGGTCTCCGACAAGAAGCGTGTGCTGCTCTGGCGGAGGAGTAGAAGCTGAAGCTGAGGCTGATGTGGATGCTCACCAGTTGTGTTTCTTGTCGGGAGAGTTTCATTCGAACGTTATGGCAGATACAACTTCTTTTAGGGGGAGACTGAGGTCGCATAGCGCGCCGAGACAGAGGCCGGGGATTAATGCGGCCGGGAGCGGATGGAGGAGGAGTGTTGGTGGAAATGGCGGTGTTCGGGGGCAGAGACCGTCATGTTCTGGTGTCCGAGAGGCTGTGGTGGGGAATATCGAAAGACATAGGGCTCATTGGTGACTCTCGTTCCAATGATTCCTGTCTTTTTAGTCTTCGTTCATTTGTTTAAAATTGTTCTTTTAGTAGAATATTAATTATTAGTATCCATTTTGTAATATCTACCCAATGAAACCATCGTCTTTTCTTATCCGGTGTATATACTATTAGGTTCAGTTTTGATTTGATTTATGTTTAGTTCGGTTTAAATTTATTTTTGTTTGTTTCTATCCAGTTCATTCGAGTATATTGTTTTTAGTTTTGTCTAGTTAAGAAAAACAATTTATAAAAACCATAAACAAATCATTATTTGACATTAAATCATTTTTTTCTGTATATGTAAATATAAAGCTAAACATCACCGTAAAAATCTAGAAGATTTAATCTATAATTCTATTCTTCTAACCTAATCTAAATATCATGTAATTTTCGGTTTTGATATTAAGTATGAGATTCATATTCTTTTATTTTACTTTTAGTTATGTTGATTCTATTCTTTAATATATAAAATATGTATTTTTTTTGTCTAATTGTTTATATTAAATTAAATATATTAAATTTTAATATTGTTAGTATATCTTCGGTATTGCTTTTTGGTTGTTTTTTATTTTCACGTTTTTTTTAATCTTTGATTCTGTATAAATTTCTTCAGTATATTTTCGGATTGGTTCGGTCTATAACTAAATCAAACCAAATCATTTGGGTTTAAATTTTTTTGAATCAAATGGTTTAGATATAAAATTTAGTTGATTTGGGTCGGCTTAAATTTGGTCGGATCGGTTTTGTTTGGTTCGGTTTAGTTGTTTTTGTCCCACCCCTAAGAAAAGGGTCCTGTTCGGTTCGTAAAGAAATAGTGGAATGGTTTCAAATATGATTGAAGTTGGGTTTAACCACCAACCGATCAGTATTATTGCCTACGACGTTGGTACAAGAGACAGATAATAGACAACCAACTATACGCATACACGTGTAATAACGATTTTAACATCAACGCGTGTGAAAGAAAAAGGAAAGTTGCTTCCTTCCTATCCTTCGATCTCAATCTTCTGTGAACACAAAAACACGGAAGAACATAACCAAACCAAACCAGCAAAGTCCTAAGATCTCCCCCACCCCCAGGTATTTGAATATTTCTTCATCTTCAATCTGATTCTTTCCTAATCGAATCCTTCCTCGTGGTCTAATCCATACATCGATCAATCGTTTTCCTAATTAAGGTTAATTTTTAATATTATAGTGATCTGCGATCGATTCGGTTAGGGAAGAAGAGATCGAAGTGTGGTTTTCTTCATAGCCGGTGAATTAAAGCAAGATCCTCAAGTAACCATGATGAATCGGTTGTTCGGGAAACCAAAGGTGGAGAACAATGCTCTCCAGACATTAGACAAGCTTAACGAGGTTTCACTTCGAGTTTCTTTACTTCTCTATATGTCTTCTTCATCTATGTTCGGTTTAATTAACACCATCTGTCGGTTTAAAATGAGCTCTCTCTGCTGTTTGTCTCGTTTATCACTTTAAATCCGTTTCTTCGTTTGTATGTATTAGTGTCTTAGAGACTTATTATAGTTGATACTCAAAAACCATGTCTCTTGGAATACAATTGATCTAAGTTTTGTTTATGTTACTTTGATTTTTTTTTTTTTTTTAACTTTACCATGGTTGTTGCTTGATGTAACGTTCATTTGTTCACGGCAGACACTTGAGATGCTAGAGAAGAAGGAGAAGGTACTCTTGAAGAAGGCTGGTCAAGAGGTCGAGAAGGCTAAAGAATACACTCGTGCTAAGAACAAACGCGGTAAACATCCTAAACTGTTTATGGCTCATATATACAATCTAAAGCTTGTTGTGTGTTGTGGGGTTATTTGACTTCTTTATAAGCTTTGTTGATCTTTGTGCAGCGGCTATACAGTGTTTAAAAAGGAAGAGGTTATACGAGCAACAAGTCGAACAGCTTGGCAATTTCCAGCTTCGTATACATGATCAAGTGAGCTTTTATATTCTTCTTTCTGTCTTTCTAAGTTTTGTTTTAGTTAGTTAGGAGATGAATTTATCATGATCGCATCTCTCTTTTTTTTAATTAATACAGATGATTATGTTAGAAGGCGCGAAAGCAACAACCGAAACTGTTGATGCGTTGAGGAGTGGAGCTTCTGCAATGAAAGCAATGCAGAAAGCTACGTAAGTGTTCGCTACGCTCTCTCGCATGCTTATCTCTTTTTCTCTGAATGCTTATAGCGTTATAGTGCCTAAACTCGAAAACACACTCTTTTTTTTTTAACAGAAATATCGATGACGTGGACAAGACCATGGATGAGATCAATGAGCAGACAGAGAACATGAAACAGATCCAAGAAGCATTATCGACTCCTATCGGGGCAGCAGCTGACTTCGACGAGGTAACTTTCTTGTGCCCCCACAGGATCCATGTATTATAAAGCGAATGATCTTTGGTCTAAGAAATCTACTTTGTCTATTTGTAGGATGAGCTAGAAGCAGAGTTGGAAGAGCTAGAAGGTGCAGAGCTTGAAGAGCAGCTTCTTCAGCCCACCACAGTATTGCCTTCGGTTCCTGTGCCTGCAGGGCGTCAAGCAGCACGTCCTACTCCTAAGCGGACCGCAGAGGAGGAAGAACTTGCTGCATTACAGGCTGAGATGGCCCTCTAAGGTCGTCGCACAAATTCACTTCTCTTATCTATATGAACAAAACAAATCAATCGATTGTTTGTTTCTCAAACAATGTTTGTGCTGACGACTTGCAGGTTGTATTCACGAACCGGAGAAGACCTGTATGCATTGATAAACCAAGAACAGGCGATGTATATAAGGATCTCAATGTCAAAAAAATTTAAAACCTGAGCGAAACTTAATAATAAATAATCCTCGTCGTACAATGTTATTTTTATCAACAATTGACTTTTTCTTCTCCACATATACTATTATCTTTTGTATTTGATTTGGTAATCTGATGGGTTACTTACTGCGTACGCACTGGCTCGTCCTATTTACACTTTCTGGCGTTTATAAAGACTGTAGCCGTGCATGTATGGTCGGTCAACTGTGCATTGCGTTGACTTACTATCGTGCATGTTCGTATCAAGCGAAAAGAAAAATCAAACTTGGAAGAGTAATTTTTCATTTTTGTCATGCAGGAGGGGAGTAACTAATTTGAAAAACACAGAGACTTAAATTAGAAACCAGTTAATAAATTTTTCAAAAATTCTTAACCTAATTAAATATTTTTATTGATAGAAGGCGAGGGAAAAAAGCCCGCTTAAATATTGGAGGCGGCTTCTTCAACAATTTTCATTTCCCACATTGCAGGTAGAGAGTCTCGAGATAATCCCTTTGTGGATTTCATCTTCACGAACAAAAGGATCGTCATGGTAAATATTTCGATTCTACATTACTCGCAAACTAAGATAACAATCTCTGTGATTCGCGAGAAGATGAAGTGATTATCGGCGAAAGCGTGAACCATATTTTACACTGCACTGAGCTTTAGCTTGTGCTTTCGAGTTCAGATTGATTTTTTTTTTTTGCGTGTTGTTCTTACTGTTTGATTCGATATACATATATATTTGTTTGCAATCGCGCGATGTTGATTTCTATTTACGATTCGATGCTATATTTTCTCTGAGGAATTTCCACAAACACTTGGTCTGCTATTGACGATCTCGGCTTAGATTTCAAATTCTCGACCTCGATGCAACATTCTTTTCGTTTCAACTGAATCAGTGCTTTCTCTTGGTTGTTGATAATAATACTCATCATCAGTCGAAGAAAAGGGGGCTTTCTTTGGAGGAGAAGCGCGAGAAGATGCTTCAGATCTTTTACGACTCTCAAGACTTCTTCCTTGTGAGCTGCTTTTGTTTAATTTTTTTTCCATCTCTATATACTATAGTAACGTAACTTATGGATCCGCACTAAATATGTTTTTTCAGCTAAAGGAACTTGAGAAGATGGGTCCTAAGAAGGGTGTGATTAGCCAGTCTGTTAAAGATGTCATCCAGAGTCTTGTTGATGATGATCTTGTTGCCAAGGACAAGATTGGTATCTCTGTGAGTAGTAGCTTTAGTCCTTCTTGTCTCGGATCCTTGTTGGCTTTTTATATGTTGTTTAACGGTGTTGATTATTATGCGTATGAAGGTCTACTTTTGGAGCCTTCCCAGCTGTGCCGGCAATCAGGTGACCGACCCACTCCTCTCAATCCCATCGTATCGTTAAGATTCATGTTAGTTTTGAGTGTAACTGAATGTATAGATTCTTATCTTATGCTTCAAACTATTCTGAACTTGTACAGCTTAGGAGTGTTCGCCAGAAACTTGAATCTGATCTTCAGGGTAGCAATAAAAGGCTTGCTGAACTTGTTGATCAGTGTGAAGCCTTAAAGAAGGGAAGGGAAGAATCCGTAAGTATTTTCATGTGTTGAAGAATTTTATTCAAATGCTTGAATAATCTTTCTCACCAGAATTGATCTTCTGTCTACAGGAGGAACGAACTGAAGCTTTGGCGCAACTGAAAGATATTGAGAAGAAACACAAAGAACTCAAGGTTAGACAGATTGCAATATAGGCTACATGCTTTCACATGTTTAGCAAGCCACTAATAGTTTCTTCATCTTATACAGAACGAGATGGTACAATTTGCTGATAACGATCCAGCTACCTTAGAGGCAATGAGTAAGTTTTACATTTTGTTTTTTGTTTAGTCTCCTATGGCTTTCGTTTGATCAGAAAAAAATAGCAAATTGTCTTGTGCTATAACTATGTGTATATCTCTTCTAATTTTCACAGGGGCTGCAATTGAAGTTGCTCACCAATCGGCTAACAGATGGACAGGTTTCTCATTTCTAAAACTTTGAAATACTTTTTCAGCTTAAAATGTTCCACCAATCGCCCTAACTTGTAATACTTTCAAACCTGCTTAGATAACATCTTCACATTGCGACAATGGTGTTCAAACAACTTCCCCCAAGCCAAGGAACAGCTGGAACATCTATACACGGAGGTGTCTTTCCATATCTTTATTACCAATTCCAGATTTCACATTTGCTAGCATCGAAGAGAAGACTCTAAATCAGATGGGTTTTTGCATATATCAGGCGGGAATCACCGAGGACTTTGACTACCTAGAGCTATCTTCATTCCCATTGAGCTCATCCTCCCATGATCCCGAAACTCCAAAGCAGCTTCTAGTAGATGATCAAGCTTAGTTCTAATACTATCCACCATAATAAGTTAACGACACTATAGTGTCTTTTATAGTTTCTGGTTCTAATAGTTGCAACTGTTCGTCTTTGTATGTGACTGAAGCATCTAAATCAAAAACTCGTTCACCAAGTTAAATAAGATACTTTACTGCTTCTGATGCTTGTGGTCTATTTGTCGGCTATGTACAATGTTGGCTTTGTCCTACCATTTTATTGGAGTTAATATAATATATCATGGGTGGTTGTTGACTTCCCTTGTAAATTTGTTGACAGCTGTATTACAACGTTATGTTATGCCTCGGCCGCTTTTGTTTTTTGAGACGTGAGCAGCACTTCATACTATACACAAAAGAAAACAGTGCGTAGACTTTTTGTACTTTGGGGTATTCTTAGTTATGTTTTTTATCTAACGATGATGAACTGATCTTTCTACAAATCGGAGAAGAACATGGGAGCTCACTCTGTTTTTCTCATCCTTTTTGGCGTCGCTGCCATTGCCATTGTTGTTCATGGCCAAGGCCAAGCAGGTTCGTGAGTCTTATCTTCCTCCTTTTCTGTCTCTTGATTTGAAAATGAGCCATCTTCAGACAAGATGATGGTTACAACTTGTGATTTGTACTCTTCTCTTAGCCATTCTACAAAACGAAGTTTCTTTAGATCATTGGGTTGCAATTTGACTAGAACAGCATTCTGATTATTGATAGAACTTGGGTGAGTTATATATGCTAGGTTGACCTGTAACCGGAATCTTGATTAAGAATTAAAAATGGTCCTTCCTTCCATCCAGGCTTCATCAGCATAGATTGTGGATCACCTCCTAATATAAACTACGTGGACACCGATACTGGCATCAGTTACACATGGGACGCACCTTACATCAACTCTGGAGTCAACGCGAACGTATCCCAAGAATACGGTTACCCGGCCAACCCGGTTCTCCCCTTCCCCCTCGCCGACGTCAGATCTTTCCCTCAAGGAAACAGAAACTGCTACACCCTAACACCTTCCGACGGAAAAGGAAACCTTTACCTCATCAGAGCTTCCTTCATGTACGGTAACTACGACGGCCAAAAAGCTCTCCCCGAGTTCGATCTCTACGTAAACGTTAACTTCTGGTCCACGGTAACGTTCAGAAACGCCTCCGAGAACGTCATCAAAGAGATACTAACCTTCGCGGAGTCGGAGACTGTATATGTTTGCCTTGTGAACAAAGGTAAAGGAACTCCTTTCATATCAGCCTTGGAGCTAAGGCCAACAAACAGCTCGATCTACGGTACCGAGTTCGGGAGGAACGTCTCTTTAGTACTCTATCGAAGATACGACACAGGATACTTAAACGGAACGGGACGGTACCAAAAGGATGTGTACGATCGTATCTGGTCTCCATACTCTCAACCCTCTTGGAACACGACCATGACGACTGGCTACATCGATATTTTCCAGTCTGGTTATAAGCCACCAGATGAAGTTATCAAGACGGCTGCTTACCCTAGAAGCAACGACGAACCGTTGGAGTTGTCGTGGACATCAGACGATCCGAACGCTAGGTTCTACGCTTACCTATACTTTGCGGAGCTCGAGAGTCTCAAGAGGGACGAGAGCAGAAAAATCAAGATTTTCTGGAACGGTTCGCCTGTTTCGGGACCTTTCAACCCTTCTCCTGAGTACTCGATGACGCTGTCTAACTCGCGAGCTTTCACCGGTAAAGATCACTGGATCTCCGTCCAGAAGGCCTCTGATTCAACGCTTCCACCTATACTTAATGCGATCGAGATCTTTACAGCACAGTCTCTTGATGAATCTCCCACCACAGCTGAAGAAGGTATGTTCAATGATTATACTGAACCTTATTATCAACTGAGACTCACAGTTTTTTTTAAAAAAAATTTCTACTGTTAATGAAAGTTTACGCGATGGAAAGCATAAGATCAACATATAGCGTGCAAAAGGCGTGGACTGGTGATCCTTGCGCTCCAAGACTATTCCCTTGGGAAGGTGTTGGATGCATCTACAACGATTCTGACGACCATCATATCAAGTCCTTGTAAGTCCTTTCCTTCTTTAGCAAAACAAAACTTGATTTTTCGCTAAAAAAAAAAGTTTTACCTGAGGATAGTTTGTTTCTGCCTGAAGGAATCTTAGCTCAAGCGGATTACAAGGACCAATAGCCTTAGCATTTGGAAATCTATCATATCTTGAGTCATTGTAAGTATACAATCCATACATACCTTTCCACCGTTACCTATAAGAAGACTAAGAGAGGTTTGCGTTGTTTTGTTTTCCCCAGGGATTTATCTAACAACAACCTAAGAGGATTTGTGCCGAACTTTTTGGCGGATCTTAAACAGTTGAAGTACCTGTAAGTTGATCACACACCGAGACTTTGTTTCAATGTTTATATTGACAAATATTCAATAATAATTGATTTTGTGTTGCAGAAATTTGAAAGGAAATAATTTTGTTGGGTTTATCCCAAAAGCTCTTAGGAAAGAATCAAAGTCTGGTGGACTTGCACTCAGGTACTGTCAAAAACCACTGAATCTTTTGCAGTCTCTTTACCATTTTCTGAAGCTAGTCAATTTCCTCTCTGTTAATTTCTAGTGTGGATGAACAAAACATTTGTCACTCACGTTCATGCCGGGATGGGAACAGCATCGTTGTGCCAATAGTTGTATCCACGTTACTAATCCTTCTCATTGCTGCCTTGGTTATCATATGCGTTATTCGAAGGGAAAGAAAAATAGGTAATTTAAGACGGTTTGTCATTTTTAACTTCAGTCTCACTGTTGATAATAATGTTGCTGAAAGAAAAACTAGTGTTTTAATTTTTCCTAGTGGATTTAGGAGCCTATTCAGGACCACTCCTGCCTTCAGGGAAGAGGAGGTTCACGTACAGTGAAGTCTCTAGCATTACAAACAACTTCGATAAAGTGATCGGTAAAGGAGGGTTTGGTATAGTATACCTTGGGTCCCTCGAGGATGGGACTGAGATTGCTGTAAAGATGATCAATGATTCTTCATTTGGAAAAAATAAAGGGTCATCATCATCGTCATCATCATCATCATCTAAAGTTTCCAAAGAGTTCCAAGTCGAGGTACTATAAAGACAGCCAAAAACATTAGTAACCAAAAATCAAATGAACACCAGAAACATTGTTTTTTTTTTATGAAATGTTTTGTAGGCAGAGCTTCTTTTGACAGTACATCACAGGAACTTAGCCTCGTTTGTTGGATACTGCGATGATGGTCGCAGTATGGCTCTCATCTACGAGTACATGGCCAATGGCAACTTGCAAGACTATCTTTCGAGCGAGGCTGCAGAGGATCTTAGCTGGGAGAAGCGACTCCATATAGCCATAGACTCTGCACAAGGTTGATATCAGTTTTCTAACATTATTTGGTATGGTTCAGTTCTAAAACTTGGTTTTGTTATTCCTCTTGGCAGGGTTGGAGTATTTGCACCATGGATGCAGACCACCAATAGTACACAGAGATGTTAAAACCGCAAACATTCTATTAAACGATAACTTGGAAGCCAAGATTGCCGATTTCGGTCTTTCTAAAGTCTTCCCTGGGGACGATCTTAGCCACGTCGTGACTGCAGTCATGGGCACTCCAGGCTACGTTGATCCAGAGTACGTTTTCCTTTTTATTTACCGGTTTATTCAGTAGACCTTTTCGGTTATTTCCGGTTTAAACATATCATCGTTTCGACAGGTACTACAACACGTTTAAGCTAAACGAGAAGAGCGACGTGTACAGCTTCGGAATCGTCCTCCTTGAGATCATAACCGGCCGGAGATCAATCATGAAAACCGACGACGGAGACAAGATGAACGTTGTCCACTACGTTGAGCCTTTCCTCGAGATCGGAGACATAGACGGCGTCGTGGACGCACGGCTTCAAGGCGACTTCTCCTCGAACTCGGCTTGGAAGTTCGTTGAGATCGCAATGTCTTGCGTTAAAGACAGAGGAATCCACAGACCTACGATGAACCAGATCGTGTCTGATCTTAAACAGTGCTTAGCAGCCGAGCTGGCACGTGAGCCGCAGAGCTTGCATGAGAAGAAAGAGAAGAACACGAAGACTGCTCCGGTTCGGAAATATAGCGTCAGTGACTATATTAGCTCGACCGGGTCGGTTTCGCTTACTTTTGGAGATTACAACACGTATGGCCCAACGGCAAGGTAGTGAGAAAAAAAATAATTCAAGGTTTGGTTGAGATCCTATCTTAAAATTGTTTTTTATGTGTTTAATGTTACGGTGTTCTATAATTTGTTTGAGTTGAGATTTAATTTTTGGTTTTAACGATTCATTTGTTTTTGTTTTCTTCTAAGAAAAATTGTAACCGCGAAATATTAATTGTAAGAAATACAAATGTTCTTGTGATGAAGCGAATTTTTTTTTTTGCAAACTTGTGATGAAGCGAATTGCTTCTAATCTAATGGTGTGTTCATTTTTTTGTAGCCATGATTAATTTAGCTAACCTCGTTGAAATGGACTTAATGTTAGGTATAGCCGGATCATTAATTACCGGACTAGTAGCTGACTGAGTCGAGCTTAATTTTTATATAACTATAATTTTGTTTCAAGAGTTTGAATTTTAGAAAAAGTGTTTTTTTCAATATTTTGTTTTGTTTTGTCACCATTTGATCAATTCCATACAGTTATTATGTCTTGTTCATTCCACGAGTAAAATTTTCGATTATAAAAGCAATATAGGCATAAAAATTAACTGGAGTTGGATAAACTTAGATCAACTTGTAATTTGGTTCGAGGTTGTTTTCTAATAGCCAAGTCGACCCATTTTCAATATTTTGTTTGCTCCAATCATACGTTTTGAGTTTTTATATCATATAATCTCTCATAACAAAAATAATGAAGTATGCAATATACATAGGTTTGTCAAAAAAATAATTATTTAAATATTTATAGAGGTAAATATTTAACAAATATGCTTTATAATTAACTTTTCTTTTTGACATTAGAGTCGAGATTGTGGGCTAATTTCCCTACACAAATCTATTAATTCGCTGATTACAGATTTGGCCGGTTCCCTATATAAACATATCATATTTCATTTAATTATATGTTACTTAATAATGTTATTTGTGATACCTAACATCAGACCCATATGTCGTTTTCAACATTAGTAAAGAGTACATCGCAAATTTTTCATTCTGAATCTGTATTTTGAACTGAGTATTTCAAAGGTCAAAATACCAGTAGTATGTTACTAATTGTGATTACTCGTTTATTTAAACATTTCACGTTGGTAAATTTTACTATTCAACAAAAAAATTCAAGTTTAATAATTTACGGAATTACCAAGAAAATCACTGACTCATTTTATTAAAACTCAGTCTTTCATCCTTCCTTTTTTTGTTTTTGTCTAATTAATTTTTTCTTTTATCATAGTGCTGATTTAGTCAGATTTTTCTTTGATGCTGCACGAATTGTATTGGTCAATGTCATTTTCTTATCTATGTTATCGATGAATGGTATTGGTTGTACTGGATAATGTCAGATCGAATGATTTGCGCAAACACTATTTTTACATTTGTTGAACCAGTTAAATCACACATTAAAGCTTTTAAACTCAGTCAAAAACTATTTTCAATATTCAGTAACAACAGAAGTAATTATACTGGATCAAAAAAATCTAAATGTAAAAGTGTTCTTTATCTAACAAAGAAGGCATTCCTTGACGCCAAGAAAGTTCTGAAATAGAAACTATCAACTCGCCTTTGGGCAGAAACAATGGCAATGTTGTTAGCTGTTTAACAAATGAATAAACTTGCATACAAGAAGATGATCTTTCTAGGTGATTGTGTGGAGCTAATCAGGAGCTTGGACCATTCATCAAGAGGACGAAAGCAGGATATATCAATGAAGCAACACTCTATAATTCAAGACATCTCGAACTTAGCTAAATGGAAAAGCTTTTGTTTCCACAATGTTCCTATAACTCTTGTTCATTGTGTTGATTAGCTAGAAGACCAGGTTTAACAATGAAAATTGTGAAATTACATGTGGCAACTAGTTAGTTATTGTGTGACTACATTTCCAAAAAAATGAAAATGTAGAAAAAAAAATTAGCATTCATTCAATGATAATAACAACCGAGTTACATTTAACATTATATTCTTAATAAACACGATACCATATTTATTTATAATAATAGATATATTACTAATCCATAATTAAAACCTTAGGCACATCTATACAACGAGATTTCATAGTCTTCTCAAAATCCTCCACAAAAATCCATATTTAATTATTATGACCGGATAATACGAAATTAGTAATTAATAATATGAACACACTTCTCCATTTGCTGCCTTATCAATGAGATTTTTGATATCCAGGTACGGGTCGGGTTTTTTTTTCTCTTACATCACCAGCTCAGATACCCACCCGACGTCAGGAGCTTCACCGGAGTTCTGATCCGGTTCAGCACGATCCATGCAATTCTCCTTGCTAAGTTTCTCAAACATCTTTGCTCGTAGCTCACGACCCGACTCAACGACCCGCTCCACTGCGGGCTCTTCCTCTAAACCATTCTCCCAAGTATCCATATTTCCGGGTCGGATCGTGATTGTATGAAGACTCTGAAGCCCATGACCCAAGATGGATCCTCTCGGCGACCCGAATCCGGATTGGTAGCATCTCAACGGACTATTGCAAGACGAAGGAAACGACTTCACCTGTAAGTTCCTAAACGATGACACGACGTCGTTTACGGAGCTACACCCGAGAGAGCGACTCAGCCCTCGGACTCATCGGCGGCGAGCTCGAAACCGGAGAAACCGAGAGCTGAAACGCTCTACGAACCGGAGACGACACGTCAAAGCAATCAACCCGGTCGGGGCTCCGGTTATGGAGAGACCTAAGCTGATCCGGCGAGTGAGCGAAGAAACAAACTCTCCGGCGACAGTTACCTCCGTCTTTGCACGGCTGAGTACGGTAACGAGCGGGGTGAAGCCAGCACTCGAACACCCCATGAGCAAACTCGCACGAGTCTCCTCTGATGCAACCGCCTTTGCGGAAGTCGGGGCAAGCCGTCCCGGAGTAGCTATACTTCGTCGGATCTCTCCGGCGAGCCTTCTCTCCGGGATGAGCGTACGGACACTCCGTCCAGTCGTGGCTCCGGCCGCGAGCGCACCTCCTGACTTTGAAGTCGTACATGCGGAAATGATCGCACGAGTAAGCGTCGACGGGAGAGTCCGGACCGAGCATATCCGGGTCGGAATCCGGATCCGGGTCGTTTGACGGGAGATAACGCTGCAGCGCCGCTAAGGCTTCGAGCATGGCGCAGTCCGGGCTGTTCATCGCCGGAGAAAAAAGCTCCTCGGTGACAGACCATGTAGGAATCTCCACCGTTGGGTACGTCCGGCGAGTTTCTCCGATCATCATGTTTTGTCGGAGGTGAAAGAGTTTTGTTATTTTTTTTTGTTGTTTGTTTGGTCATTCACCGGCAGAGCTTTATCTAGTAGAAATAGTTAACCATGGTTCGGTTAAATATTTTAACCGTAGTTAAGGTTATCTGCCTAAGACCAGGAGCTGCCTTTCTACTGCAGTTAAAAAGCTAAGCAAATAGATTACCGTTACAAGGCTGTGAGTTACGCTTATGTAACAGAGGCTTGTGACTTCTCCACGAATAGACTTTAGCTGGACTTTTCATGATGTGTACTTTTAGTGAAATGACTTTGAGTAAGTTGCAGTGACCGACGTGTGAGCGTAATAATTAAATAGGGTTAATTAGATTCATTCGGAAATCTAGTTGCCTTCCAAGGTCGGTCAGAGTTTAGATACGCTGAATGGCGACAAAAAATGAATAATAACCTTGTTTCGGGGCAACAATAAATAAATTAACTGTATTTTGATCAAAATAAAAATAAAAATAAAAATAATAAATTAATTGTCTTAGTCTTTGACGTTGCATATTAACCTCGATATAATCCGAAGACCTAGTCTTTTATGATTATTTTAGTTTAATTATTAAATAGTTTCTCTTTCTTTTATTTGTTTTTATCTAAAGTATGTTAAATTTTAAAATGTTACCACTAACCAGGTAATATATGCAGCTTAAAAATCAATTTAGTACTTTATTTTGTATAAGGAACTAAAATGATCATAACTACTTCTCGAAACTTCTCATAATGTTACCGAGTACCAATTTGGATAAAGGGTTTAACAAAAGGAGAGATGTATAAGAAATGTGTCGGGATGAAGTAGACATGTTGGAGAAGATTTGGAATAACGTTTAAAGCCATTAAAGGAGCAAACATTTATGTTTCTTTGCTAAAACTGGAAGCAATTCCATATCCCCTAAACACAAATCAACCTCTCATGTATCATTTCTTCTTTCTTTGTCGCTTTTTTTTTCTCTCTTTCGTTCACATAAATGTTTTTTGTTTTCTTTTTCTTTGTTCCTAACTATTTGCCTTTAACAAAGTTTGAACACTTTACCAAAAAAAAACTATTGAACAGTTTTGTTGAAATATAAAGAGTTTGTGCTGTTTATATTTATATACCTGGTTATGAGTATTCTTATTTTTCCTCCTGCCATGACATAACTATGAGGCTCAGTTTGTGACAGATATATTTTCCTATATCTAACGAAGAAGACAGTGCACAAAAATCTAAAAACGTGTAGCTCATAAGTCATAAGACTCAATGAAGAACTATTATTGATTGGAAGATAGTGTGATGTATGTACACTACTCTACACACATGCCTTCGTTTTCATAGTTCCCGAACCGTGTGTATGTACCGACCAATGTATATGGTGTTGTAGTTCACTCTTACTGGCCGAAACTGTATATATTTCTTTAAACGTCAGTTCTTCCTCTATCAACTTGCAAGTTGCAAATGCAGTCCAATCAATAG
>NC_079514.1:3402121-3440250 GCF_000801105.2 Raphanus sativus
TCGCAATCCACCATCGCCACTCCCGACGCGACACCGACTGTACGGCGCGTAAGATCTATTCGCGGCGGATAAAGCCGTTAGCTTTAGATCGGAATCAGTGTGACCGTTGGTGATAACACCTAAGAGAGTGAGACGGTTATCGTGCGGCTCGGGAGTAAAGGGACGTCTCTCTCGAGGAGATCGTCAGGGCCGAATCTGTGCGGCAAGATGCTCTCTAAACGCACGTAACCCGTCTTCTTTCTCCGCAACGGCGTCGTTCGCTCAGTACTAACCGGTGTCGTTTTGCTCAGTACTAACGGTGTCGTTTTGCTCAGTAACGGCGTTTTCTTTCTCCGCAACGGTGTCGTTTTTCTCTGTAACGGCGTCTTCGTTATCCGTAACGGCGTCGCGGAAGGCGTTTGGATCGGTGATTAGGATTCTGATGTCGGGGGCGTCGCGGATCTCCTGGAGGAACTGGCGGCAGTGGCCGCAGGGAGCGCGGAGACGGAGAAGCGACGGAGGATCGGCTCGGAGTTGAGCGCGAGGTTGGTGACGAGGAACTGCTCGGCGTGGATCGAGTGGTGGAGAGGGAGGCCTGGGAACTCGACGTTGACGCCTACGAAGATCCGGCCCGACGATCCGAGTCCGACTGCTGAGACGGGGAATTTCGAGATCGGGGGACGGGCGAGGGGTTTCGCTGGGTTGACGAGGAGAGGGAGGAGATTGACGACGGAGACGCCGTGTCGTTTCGCGGCGGATTCGGCTTCTTCCGCGTGGATAAGGAAGCTGGGTCGATCCATTATTCGGGTCGGTTCGGGTCGGGTTGGGGATTTATATGAATGGATCCCGGAAGGATACGCGAAGTGGAAGGCAGTATGCTCTTATTCGCTAAGACGTTAATGGGCAGACGACGTGAATTAATTCATTTTATCAAAACTCGTGACCCATTTAATCTTTAGGCAATCATGAAGCGACCAGAAAGAAACTAGACCTTTGTGTCGCCATGTTGATCTTGACGTGAACTTGGTTGACTTGAGAAACTAAAAGTCTACAATGACTTGATTACGTGAAACTTAACAGAAAACTCACTTTTGTGCCTCAGCTCTCAACAAAAGTCTCAACATTTAGGCTTTAGCCATTTTCAAGGAAAAAAAAACATGTTTGCTAGATTTTTTTTTTTTTTTTTTGTAAACTAACATGTTTGCTAGATGCTAGTGGACTCTATTATATTACTTTGATATGCATGCAAATTGCAAAACCAAATTTAACATTTTACCAAAAGAAAAATATATGCTTTAAGTGTTTTTCATTCCTATTTTTTTTAATGTAAGAACATCAGTGGTGTATAATAATTAGAGGAGAAGCATTCATAAACATTCGTAACGAAGAAAGATTACTGCATTTATATCTCTATAATATTATTTGAGAAGTCAGTTTCCTATGTGTCGCGCTCACGTTAACTCTCATGATGGTTGATTACACGTATACCCTTAATGAATTAAAATTATTACAGTTAAATTTTTGCTGATTTTTTTATTTAGTTTCCTTTTTTAAAAAATTTCCAAATAACTTATATCATAAAAAGGAAACATTTATAAAGTTTTAAAACAAATTTAAAAACGAAAATATATGCCTATATAATATAATTTCATTAAAAAGGAAAATTTACAAAATAGTAATATTCCATTTAAAAAAATAACATAAAAATATACTTTTGAAGTAATAATATACTTTATTTATATTTATATTTTCTTAGATGAAAAATATATATTTGTATATAATGTGATTTCATAAAAGAAAATATCACATAGATAATCTTGATATTAGAAAAATAAATAATATTTTTTTAAAACATAATTTTAAACAATAAAATTTCAAAGTAATAGAAATATTTTATATATCTATATGTCTTCTTAGATGATTACATAAAATAATTAAGTAACATAAGCAATATATGCTGACTAAAAATAATTTATAATTAGTATTAGTGAAATGTTTTATTTATTTGACTATAATATCTTTCATTACAGAAAAATATCTATAAATTATATTTTACTTATATAATATAATTTGTAAAATACAATCACATTTTTTACTGTTTATTTTTAATAGATATTAGAAAATGAAAAATAGATTTTAACAGTAAACATTTTTTGATCAAATAATTACAAAAATATTTTAAATTAAAATAACACGATATACTTTAACAAGGTAGATATATTATATTTTATCATCATTAAAATTATATGTTTCCTTAATATTTAAATTTTCTTTTAAATTTTATGTTTTTATGTTTGTGAAACTTAACATAAGCTAAATACAATGATATTTGAAAGCTCATGAATGTAAGAAACCAAACTTAAAATAATCATGTTGTAAGTAAAATCATGTAAATTTTATGGTTGCTTACAACATGAATATAACGATGATTTTACTTACAACATAACAATAATATCATCGTTATATTAATTATTTAGTTTGGAATCCGACACTTTAGTTTATCTTTATTTCATTCTAAGCACAATATATCTTAATTTATAAATAATCGTTCTGAAATATATTTACATATATAAGACAACCAACCAACCAACCTAAATGCAAATAAGAAATTAATCAAAATTTTAGTATATTTAGAATATAAAATATTATAATTGAATTCAAAGAAATAAATGCAGACCAATATATCCAAATGATAACTAAATCGACTGTAAAAACAACAAAATTAACAACCTATAACATATCTAAAATCGTATGTCTAATTAAAGTATTATAATAGTATTAATATAAATTATGCATACAATTATAAATTAATATAAAATTAAAAGTAAATAGTAATTAATTATTATAGTATATTTACTTTATAAATATTTATATCCGTGCCTGAACACGGGAAAATCACCTAGTTTGACTTTATAAAAGGTACCATCATATGAACCCAAGAAGAAATCAACTCATATTAAGATTCTGTTATTTTATTATCATTCAAATTAAAAACCAAGACAAGTATAATTTATTTGTGGTCCCTTGCATTTTCATAATTCTTATCATCATCTTATAAAATAGGCGTCGCTTTTTTTTAAGAACAATGCAAGACCGTGAAAGAACACCCGGGGGCTATCTTCTGTAGTATGAGCTTCGCCGTGTCCTCTTCCACTAAGAACAAGAAAAAATCATGTATATTTGTAAAGAAGATAAAAAATCTTCTTCTCGTATACTTGTATAAAAATATTAGTATTGTTCATAGAAATTTTATCAATAAATATCCAAACCATTCTTTAGGACATATAGTACAAAGAAGCATAAACACCATTTTCTTATTCATAAAAAAATACAACACCATTTTCTACAATACAACACCATTTTTTCAGTGAAAAAAATCCAAACCTTCTTTAGGACATATAGTACAAAAAGCATAATATATATTTATTAATAAAATTTCCATAAACAATACTAATATTTATAAATATTGTTATTATCAAATAAATGCAAATTATGTTTCCATATAAACTTTAAAAATTATATAAAAGTACATGTAAATTTATATAAAATATAAGTAAAATTATATAAAATATAAGTAAAATTATATAAAATATAAGTAAATTATATATATAAGTAAAATATTATTTTGAAAATGTGAAATTTTACATTATCAATTGATTTTAGTAAATTGTGAATGATTATAATCAAAATGTTGGTGAAAATATAAAAAAACATTACATATAAAATTAACTTTATATTTTTGTAATAATTATTAATGAAATTGAATTAATTTATAAAAAAATGTGTGAATTTAATATTTTTATAAATGATATGAGGAAAAATATAATTAATAAATATATTGTTAAAATTTTGTTTATTTCATCTAAAAGTTTGACCAACAATGAGACAACTCATGGACCGTCTATTTTTAAAAAGTGAAGTAGTTAATGTTACTTTTGTAGTTTAATAGAAATCATATTATTGTTGTACTGAGAAGAGTGGTCGAAAACAGCTCAATCGACAGTTATATAGTAACATTCTGATGGTGGTTTGAATATACAGATGAAAATTATAAGAGACTTATTCATTAAATTCTAGTTCATGCATCATAAATAGTCTATTTTAAAGCGAAATAGTTAGCGAAGATATAGTTGTATTGAAGAAGAGGGGGCAAAAATGGCTCAGTCCACACTTATTTAGTACTCCTTTTGTTTTAATTTAATTGTTGTTGTAGAGCAAAATTTTTATTTTTAAAATAAATGTTATTTTATGATTTTAATAAAAAAATTATTAATAAAATTTTCTGTTTATTTTTTATTGGTCGAAATAATGCTAGATGTATATGTATGATTTTTTGTTTTAAAAATATACAAAACTAAATATTTTTTTATCCATGTTCGTAAATCTAAAACGAAAAATAAAATGAAGTGGAAAGTAATATTTTCGATGGTTGTTTGAATAAAGATGGATTTTTTTTTGTAAACGACTTTCAATAAAGATGGAAATTATAAGAGATTTATTCATTAGATGCTAGTTCATGCATCTTGAATCGTAATTTTAAACTAGACCATGACCGCCCGACCGGGCGGGTGTTTATTTTATTTTTTTTATTTTTGATTTACACTAAATGATGTATTTGTTAATAGTTACTTGTGATACATTGAGTTCTTTTTGAGTTTTTAAAAACAATAAAATGTGTGAAAAAAAAATTTTTATATAAAGAAAGCTTAAAATGAACAATGATAGATTATATATGAAATATATAAATCAATTTAGTTAATTTAAAATACGTTGAAATAAATGACTTTGAGTCATATATAATCAATTTATTCGGCTCATTGTTATCACATTTTTTGTTAGGGCCATAGTGTTTTAGATCAAATTAAGTTGGTCTAGTGGCTCATGACTCCCCTCTCTTATCCTAACCGACAATTTTTGTTTTGTAACCGTTCGGTGTTTAGAAAAAAAATTGTGAAGAATGAAAAAAAGAAATATCTCGACTTTCGGTTTTTTTCCCATGGCGATGACGATTTCAAAACTCATTAATCGAGGATCTAATGTTTTATCTTTGTGAATCTGATATTTTTTCTTTACGAATCAGGGTATGGAGTAATTAAATCTCTTTTGAAATAATTGGTTTATTTTTCATTCTGTTTCAAAGTATATTGTTTGCATGTCTAGTTACACCTAGTTAATTAATAAATGCCCATAACTTTTATAAAGCAAATCAATTGTTTCTTAAAGATAATGTAGTTAGCAAGAATATAGGCAATTGCCTCATTCTTAACTATTTACTTAATCTTATATTTAATATTGAGTACTCTGCAAGTTCAGTTAAACAGATTTTACTTGGAAGAAAACATAGATACTTTATTATTTAGCTAAAATATAGATAGTTAACGAAAATCATGTTACTATTTAAAGTTAATTAATATTTGATATTGATTATAGATTTGATAGAGTAATAAAGATATTTTGTTTGTGTTCTAAAATGATTGATTTGGTTTGTTGTGAAAGTATAAGAAAAATCGATTTGATTTTTTTTTTTTTTTTGAGAAAGGTTAGCAACAGTTGATTTGTGTAGTTGGTTGGAAGCGTAAACATAGATAAATATATATGTAGATCGGTAATATTTTACATAGATTAATGATTTACACTGATTTTTATACAGGTACATCTTAATGTTAAATATGAGAAAAAGTTGAAACTATACATATAACATTACGGTAAAAAATCTATTCATACGATAATTTTTTAGACTTATTGAGACCTAGCTCTATGTGAGGTGAATAAACATTGGTTTAGATGAAAAGGGAAATTCAATTTTATCTTGAAATTATTTTAATAGAGAATGGAAGTTAAATTTTATTTTATGACAATAAATAATTTCAAAATTAATATCCTAAAATTTTTTTATGTAACAAATATATAACTTCGGAATTTATTTAATACAAGAGAAGTTAAATTTTGTTTTAAGACAACACATTAACTAAACTGAAAAAGACAAACATTAAAATAGAGATTATCTATAAAAAACAGAGTGATAAAGACACATTTAATAAACTGGTTAAGACAAACATTTTTATAGGAAGTTTAATTAATATTTTCAATGGCATGTCATTGTAAATAACACTGAAAACTAAGAGGTATTTTTAAAGTGTACTTCTCTTTTAATAATATAGAAGTATACAATGCTTTCTTGTAGTGTTCGCATATAAACCAACACACAAAAATCAAAAGGTCAGTGTGACTCTTAGGATTCACTCATGATGACTCGCCAATGATCTTTTTAAGCAAATTAGCTAGGATTACTAGAGAGTATAACTATATGGGCATATGGTTCAAATCAAGTTACAACTTAGTTAGTGATATTTTTCATGTTTAAATAGTAATGTAGATACCAAATAAATTAAATAAATCTAATTGTATATGCTACGTAAATTTACTCATGTTTTTGTGCTGTTATTCCATATACAATACTACTATTGTAAGTAGTTTACTTTGAGTATTTCCAATATAAAATTCTATTTTTATTTCAAAGTTGAGTAAAAGTAAATATGAATTGAAAGTGTTTCTTCCGTTTTTTATTGTAACTAGTTTAGGAAATTTTTTTTTGTTTCAAAATATAAATAGTTCACACATATTTATGTAATATAGTGTAGCTAATCAAATAATATATGTTTTTATAATTAGTTGAATTTGTTAATTAATATTATTTTTTTAGAAGAAACATCTCGATATTAGTTTTTTTAGTCTAAACTATTTATATTATGAAAAAAAAGAAAATAGTTAAATGCACAAATAAACAGTCTCATAAAATTTAGAAAGATGACATGGATGGAGATAACAGAATGTAAAACAAATAACCTCTTATTTTTTTTCTTAGGTTTTTCTTCAAAGTTCAAATTACTTGAATCATTGGTATTTGATGTAATTACTCTAATTTGTTTTTTTCTTTCCTACTAGGACCTCTTAGTTCACTTTATTGCAGTTTCTTCCCCAATTCTTTGGTGATGTGTAAATAAACCCCCCACGACAGAAACGACCACGTAAGAATGGTTTGGATCACTAGGCTCTCATCATCATCTTCACCAATCTCAACGTCGTGTTCTGTCCTGAAAAGCCCCAAACCCTCTTTGAAACCAGACAGAGTTCACCATGTCAAAAACTTGTAACTTTCTCGGCCTCAGAGTTAGATCCAATCCTCTCCCATTATCCAACTCCTCTCCTCTGAATCTCCTCCCAACGGCTGCTTCGAGACCTTTCGACCGTTGGATTCGCGCCTCTTCACGTCGTCGGTTGGTTCTCGGCGGTTTCGCCGGCACGTCCTTGTGGATGAACAACATGTCCGGTAGTATTCTTGGCGGCAAATCATTCATCGCTTCCGCGAGGCAGACGAACCCTTCTCCTGTCGAACAGGTCTTCTTCTTCTCCCTCTTGGTTCCATCATAGTTAATTCGTATCAACAGACAACAGCTAAGCTTTCCAAAGTTCGTACCTTTAGACATTTTGGGAATGTAGAAACTTCGAAATGTGCTCTGTTTCTAGTATCTTATGAACGAAACAGATCATACATTTGTGTTCTAAAATGTTCTTTTGATTGAATCTAGGCGTTGAGTAAAGTGGAATGGCCTGAGAACTTCCCTTTCAAAGAAGAAGATTTCCAGCGATTCGACGAGTAAAAACCATTTTGTCTCTTACTCTGTTTTCTTACTCTGTTTTTTTGCCTTTGGAGATCTTGTGACTTCTGTTTGAATCATGATGTGGTTTTTTTTTTTTGTCAGGTCGTCTGATTCAACGTTCTATGAAGCTCCGCGGTTTGTGACACACATTGATGATCCAGCAATTGCTGCACTGACAAAGTACTACTCCAAGGTTCTGCCTCAGAGTGAAACTCCAGGAGTGAGCATACTTGATATGTGTAGCAGTTGGGTAGGCACTAAAATGCAATCCGTTTTTAACCATTTCTTGTGTGTTGAGAAACCTCTCAAGTTTTAGATTTATTTGGTTCTTGTGATGTTTTTACAATAGGTAAGTCATTATCCAGCTGGGTATAAGCAAGAACGAATAGTTGGAATGGGTATGAATGAAGAAGAGCTTAAAAGCAATCCGGTAAAACAAAGATTCAATATTGTCTTATATGGATCATCATATCAATGGATCTTATCTTCTCTCTCTCTCTCAGGTTCTCACCGAGTACATAGTCCAAGACTTGAATCTCAATCCAAAGCTTCCTTTTGAAGACAATTCTTTCCAAGTTATTACCAATGTGGTAAAGACACAAACTTTCTATAAGTTAACTTCTTAACTAAAACTCAAGTCATGACCAAACTAATGTGTGTATTTGTATCTCAATAGGTAAGTGTGGATTATCTTACAAAGCCACTTGTAGTTTTCAAGGAAATGAACAGAATCCTCAAGCCAGGAGGACTCGCTCTAATGAGGTTGGTTCTTTTCTCTTAACACAAACCTGCCAAGTCTTTTGGATTCACTTCCCCTCTTTGTCTTATTTATCTCTGCAGCTTCTCCAACCGTTGCTTCTTTACTAAAGCAATCTCGATATGGACATCAACCGGGGATGCAGATCATGCTCTCATTGTTGGATCATACTTTCACTATGCTGGTGGATATGAACCTCCTCAGGTATGTATTTCTATATATATTCATCAACACACCTTCAACTCTTTATAGAGATTATTCATTTTCAACTTGTGACCAATTCAGGCCGTTGATATATCTCCAAATCCAGGACGTTCGGATCCAATGTACGTCGTTTACTCCAGAAAACTCCCAGTGGCCTAAGAGTTTAGATCCAATCCCTACATGTATACACACATAGATGAATATAGTGTTCAATTGAGACTACTTGGGAAACCTGGTTTATACAAAATAATATTTAACTCTCTCTGTCAGTAATATTCATAGCAAACAAGTGTATCCCTTTGTTCGTTTTCTCTACTAACATGTCACTTAAGTGTTGAGCAACACCAGTTCTGTAGCACAAGATAGACACATACAAGAGTTGGTTTAGTAAAAAATCAATAGTCTAAAACTCAGAAACATAAAAGTCAAATGTAGTAGTGTGAACTGTGAAGCAAAGGGAATGTTGCAGAACTTTAAAGAAAAGAAAAAATACAAAAAAATCAAAAACTAATATCACAATTTGAGCTGAAAGTTTGAAGCTCTGCTTCTTTTCGAGAGAGCTTCAACGCATTTTGTAGTGTTGAGTTCTTGAGATCTTGGAGTGCTGACCATCCAAAGAATAGCTTAGCTTTATGTCAACGTCTCGAGGATTCTTCTTGTTATAAGAAACCGACATGCTTCCAGTGATAGTCTCACCTTCACATATTGTTAACACATCTTCAAGGTACATGACTGTTTGTTTCCAGTGCGTAGCCCTTGATTTTGGTCCTGCATTTCACACCCGCGGATGAGTTTCCAGACCATAATGAACTAGAAAGAATTTGCATAGAGAGAGATGTGAACGAACCTGTTGAGAAACCTAGAAGCTTGTGGCACATGGTAAACGACACATCAAAGTAGGCCACAAGGGCGTGGATGTAGTCGTTACGTTGTGCAACTAGTTTAAAGGGAGCAGTGAAGGAAGCATCACCAGAAGACATCTTTGAGATATCCATCGTCTGTTACAAAATGAAGTGAGCATTAGGCACACACATATGTAATAGAAATCAAACATGTATATCTTACCTTAAGTAGCCTACTATCGGTAACAATCTGCTTTTGGTCGACAGTGTCAACAAGCGGCTCCATCATAGCCTTTTTCTTGATGCATGACATGTCAAAACCATACACACTGTTCCAAACTGCAATACACAAAACAGTCAACAGACATGGAGATAAACATTGGAAGAAAAAAAAAGAGAAGGGGGTCGAATCAAAGAGCTCACATTCAATTTTGTCTTCTTTATACTCTGAATCCTCTATGGCTGTAAGAAAGAGAGAGGCTTTGTCTGGCAACACAAGCCCACCATCAACCTATCAACGAATGAAAACCAAAAGGGTAAGAACGCTTATGAAACCATAGGAGGCTCATCGCTCTCTACTGTAAACTTACAAGCCATTTGTTGCGAGCGTAAAGGACACTGTCCAACATGTTTTCAAACAAGAGAAAGTAACCCATCCATTCAGATATAATCACATCCACTTTAGGAGTAGGAAGCTCTATCTCCTCAATCTTCCCTTTCAATACCGTTATAACTACAACAACGCACAAAGACAAAACCTTTAATAAACTAAGTACAAAAGCAGATGTTTGTTTCTCATACAAATAAATAAAATTAAAAAAAGCTAACCATCAGAGAATCCGTTGGCTTTAACAATCTCCTTAGCCATGTCAGCCATTTGAGAACATTCAACCTATAAAAGAACAACCTCAACCAAATCAATTCAGATTGAAAAAAAAGTTTTTAACTTTAATGGGAAAAAAAGAAGAAGAAGACATACAGCGTAGACATGTTTAGCTCCAGCTTTGGCACAGAAGAGAGATAAGATTCCAGTGCCAGCACCAACATCAAGAACAACCTTGTCCTTGATGAGAAACTTGTTTTGGTAAATTACGTTCTGGTAAGTCTTTGTTCTCACTACATCCTTCAACATCTCCTGTAACATTACAATCCTCGAATCAGACACCAGACAGACTAATCATTAATGAACTAATCATAGGAACTTACTTCATGAATCCCTGCAAAAATAAAAATAAAAGTGGAAAACAGAGTTAACATCAATAAGCAGAGTCAATAAAAATATCTGAGCTTTGAGAGAGAAGACATGAAGAGGGAATTTACCGAAGTGAGAGTAGGAGTCGAAGTAGTAATCGGCGCTGGTTGTATCATCGGTGGTCTCTGCGGCGTCGCACATGGACTCATCTTGTGCGGCTTCAGCGGAGCCTTGTGCAGCAGCTTCGTCTTCGAAGCGTATCTTCGTGTTCAGATTGTGTCCAAAGCTGACGAACTCTTCTTCCCCGTTGTTGTTGTTCTTAGTCATTGTTTCTTGACGAGAGAGAGAGAGAGAGAGAGAGAGAGAGAGAGAGAGAGAGAGAGAGAGAGGAAGTGGAAAGATTAGGGTTTTAGGAAGCCGCCACAAGCTTTTTATTTCAGAACTTGAACAAGTCTTTTGGTCTTGTTTTTTCTTTTCCTCTCTCTCTTGTGGTGGTTACGAATTTTAAATTGAATTAAAATCGGTCTAGAGATATTTTCTGAACCGGTTAAATGTATCCGTCCAGTTCGGGATTACCATGAACCGCTGTCGTGTTCGGATATTAGGACATAGCAAGGAGAAGTCCGAACGACATCGTATTAAGGAGTAGCCGTCGTTGAGATCCTCGGAGAGAAGAGAGTCCCCCCAATCAACTCATCTTCTTCTTCCTCACTTCGGTTGCACAAACACAAAAGGTAGGGTGAGCCTCGCTGATCTTCTTGCAATCTTCTCGTTTCAGATTCTCAATTGTGTTTTATGAATCTAGTTTTTTGTTTGCCTGATTGAGAGTGTTGCTCCTGCTTCCCTCTTTTCTATGGTCGGACTTTTAGATTTACATTCATTCATCACTTCCTGCTTCTATAGGGAATGAGTCACTGATTTCATGTGCTTGATCGATTCACACTGGAGCTCGTTCGATCTTACTGCTCTAGAAATTGCTGATTAGGGGTTTAAAGTTTAGGTCTTTTTAGCTCAATTTGTGTTAATTTATCGTAAAGTCTCTGTCTTTGAATGTAACTCTAATTATGGGCTATGTCTAAAAAAAATTGTAATAATCATCTGGGTTTTTGTTTCTGAAACTGAAAAAAAATTGGTAGATGTTAACATTTTGATTGTATTTTGAATGGATTAGGAGGTTTGTGAAGATGGCATCAAAGTTGATACAAGTTCAGTCAAAGGCATGTGAGGCTTCCAAGTTTGTGGCCAAGCATGGAACTTCTTACTACAGGCAGTTGCTTGAGAAGAACAAACACTATATCCAGGAACCTGCTACGGTGGACAAGTGCCAAGAGTTGTCTAAGCAACTTCTCTACACCCGTCTTGCTAGGTCCTTCCTTCTCTCTCAACATTCTCATGGTCGTAAACTGTTCTTGGAACTGAAAATGGCATTACTTTGTTGTCTCCTCTAATAGATGGGAAATTTAATTCAAGTTCTATTCCATAGTATCTTTGCATTGAATTGTTTGTCGTCTTGTTTAGCCCTTTGTCATAGTTTGCTGGATTATGTTTTAAGGTAGTCAAGCTTGAGTTGTTTGATAAATACATCTCTAAGTAAGCCCGTTTGCGACAATCTTTCATGTTTACTTATTGTCAAAATGACACAGTAACTATGACTATTATAGTAACCATGACTATTAAACATAGTAACCATGACTTAAGGAGCTTTGCGATCCTGGTTTTGCCTTTTGGGTGTGGTCTTTCTCAGTGTCTTAACTATTTTTTCTCACTCACTCTTTACAGCATTCCTGGACGCTGTGAAACCTTCCGGAAGGAAGTAGACTACGCGAAGAACTTGTGGAAGAACAGAACCGATCTGAAGGTAGAAGATGCCGGAATCGCTGCATTTTTTGGTCTCGAATGCTTTGCCTGGTACTGCGCTGGTGAAATCATCGGCAGAGGCTTCACCTTCACCGGCTACTACCCTTGAATGTGAGGAACACTAACTTGAACAACATTGTGTAATCCCCATATTTTAGTTCCCATGACTCAAAATTTTCTTCCAGCCTTTCTCTGAAACGGAAACAGAGCCTTTGGAGCTGTGAAAAACATCCATTTTGCTAAACTCTTTTTGATAAAAATTGCGATCAATAAGAACAAAACTTTCCACAGGAAGTTTGATATCACTGTTTTTTTGTAACACTACATATGTTTCATTGAAGAAAGATTAGCCGTTGCGAATACTCTGATTGGATTAATCTTAATCGTGTTCATTTCTTTCAAGAGGTAACAGAGATACATAACTTGATGGTAATGGTCTTATTAAAATGAGAGAGACATGTAGCAAAACCTTCAGAACTGCTACATTGAGATTGTTTTTTTTTTCAAATCTCAAGCAAACTCTGATGGTCTTGCAACAAGCATGACCATGACAACTGTGTTGGCTTAAAAGTTAGCATCAAGACGATCACAAAATGCATATTTTGAAGAACTATCCTAATAAACAATTAAAAGAATAGTGAGTTTTGTTTTTTTTAGAAGAAATATTAAAGAGAAAACTGAAAAGAAAACAGAGTTAAAAGAAAGCTAGAAGTAGCACAACTTGATAGAAAAGGGGCAGAAACAAAAATAAGGGGGCGTTCCGAGAATCGAACTCGGGACCTCTCGCACCCAAAGCGAGAATCATACCACTAGACCAAACGCCCTTTCGATAAGTACCTAGATTAATACAATTAGACTTATATTATCTCACAGAATTAAACCTAGGGCTAGGGGTGGGCGTTCGGGTACCCGTTCGGGTTCGGGTCGGGTATTTCGGATTTTCGGGTATTTCGGTATAGGAGTATAATACCCGTTCGGGTATTTCTGAACTTCGGATCGGGTTCGGGTATTTTTAGTTCGGGTTCGGTTATTTCGGATCGGGTTCGGATATTTAGATTTTAAAAGAAATAAAAATAAAATTTTCTTTTTTAAAGTTTTTTATATTTAAAAATATAGATTTTACTTAACTGATTTTTTTTTCTTTTTATAGATCGAATGATTAATAGATTTGGAGATAACATTTCCAAAATAAAAATATTAATTTGGCTATTGTTTTTAAACTTTGGATGTAACTTTGGTTAATATATGAAATAAAAAGTTTAACATGCATTTCAAATGAATATCAAATTATTTTCTCCATAATTATATATATACTATATGATTTTAAAGTATGTCTAACATCAATATAAATATTTTAAATAAAATGAGAGATGTAAACTAGAAATATAAGGGTAAGTATACACATGTTCGGTTATTTTCGGATATCCATTCGGGTTCGGGTATTACCCGTTCGGGTTCGGATATCCAATCTCTCATAACTTAATACCCGTTCGGGTATTTTACTACTTCGGTTCGGATTTCGGTTCGGGTTTTTCGGGTCGGGTTCGGGTGCCACTTCGGATATCGGTTAAAGTGCCCACCCCTACCTAGGGCTTGGCAAAGAGTGCGTGTATATATATATTTACCTAACGCCGGCACTAGTCTCGTTCGTTCATATATTCCACCATTCTCTAGTTCGTGAGGCTTGAGATTCCATTAGTAGATCAAATCGAAATGACAACAGTACCAGGACAGTTGGTGTGGGAGATAGTGAAGAGAAACAACTGTTTCTTGGTCAAACAGTTCGGTAGAGGCAATGCCAAGGTCCAGTTCAGCAAGGAGACCAACAACCTCTGCAACCTCAACTCCTACAAACACTCTGGTAATTGATTGATTCACAACTAGCTGTATTGTATGTCTGAATGAATCAGTGAGATATTAGTATGTTAGGTTGAAAAGTGAACTCTGTTCAGTTTTTTTTGTATTGGCATCTCAAGATGTGATTGAAAAATGTCTACTTTAGGTTAAATAAACTATAAAGTTTGGATCTTTTTGACTATTAATCTTGTTGGTCTCTTGATGTTGATTTGTATCTTCTATGTGAATTAAAGTTTTGATTTTTTGAAATGTGAGTTCAGGTTTGGCAAACAAAAAGACAGTGACCATTCAAGTAGCTGACAAGGAGCAAGGTGTGGTACTCGGAACCACCAAAACCAAGAAGCAAAACAAGCCTAAGCTCTCTGTTAACAAGTCTGTCCTGAAGAAGGAGTTCCCCAGGATGGCCAAAGCTGTTGCCAACCAGGTACTAAACTCAAATTCTTATAATCGATATCATTGTTTGGCATTATTATTATTATTATTATTTTGATTGCTTAGCTTTTGAAGTGGTTCAGCTCTATGTGAGCTTATACACATGTTTTGGTTGTTTAGAAAACTTGTGGTTAAATGTTCTAAAGAATTGATGATACTTTTTAAGTTTCATTATAGTTTTTTTTTTAATGAGCTGTGATGAGAAAGCTAACACGTAAGAAGGGAACTCCTTTGTGGGGGTCTCTTCTATGAAATGTATTTGTTACGCTTGGCTTCTGAGCTAGTAACAACATTTGAATTTAGTTTATTTGTTTTTGCAAATTCTATCAGTGATGAGAAAGCTAACACGTAAGAAGAAGACTCCTTTGTGGGGTTTTTCTTCTATGAAATATATTTGTTACGCTTGGCTTCTGAGATGTTTTCTTCCTTCTGTTAAATCTGTTTTTTTTTTCCGTCTTCCAGTGTTAATAATGATTTAAATTTTATCAGGTGGTGGACAACTACTACAGGCCTGATCTGAAGAAGGCAGCACTTGCTAGGCTCAGCGTGATCAGCAAAGGTCTTAGAGTCGCTAAGTCTGGTCCCAAGAGGAGAAACAGACAGGCCTGAAGAATCCGCCATTGGATGAAATATTTTACTTCTTATAAATCTTTGTTTCGAGAGCTTAGTTCGGACAATGCTTGTAGGTTTAATGATTTCTCCTGAACAGCTGAGAGTTTTGTTTGAACGACCTCCTTTTTTATCATCCTTTTTTCACAAAATGATATAAAAAATTAATTAGTATGGTTATGATGATGACTAATCTAACTCTAAATCATTGTCATTGCCTGTTTCTTGTTCCAAGATTCTGTTTAACCAAAGTGTGAACAGATTCATTACATTGGAAAAAAATCTATGCAAAAGAAGCTTAAGATTGTTATGAACCGACTGGTTCAGATGGATGTTTATCCAAAAGATACTTACTAGGCTTTGACCCATTAGTGGCCCATCTTGTAACTGACCCATTAGGGTTTATGACATTGTAACTCCCTATATAAGGAGTTCATATTCGACATTAATAAGACACACATGCACAACACGTTATCAGCACGAGTTAAGCTCAAAACCCTAGCAAAATTCGTAGCTCACCAAAACCTTAAAACTAGCCGCATCTTAAAACAGTCATATCTCCCTAACCGTAACGACCTAGACGGCGAGCCACCTATCAATCTGAAGATCTCGACGAGACGAAGCCAGCGCCGCTAACCTAGCGAGGATCCGATCTCAGACGCGCCGGCACGCTCTGTTTTAGTGCGCGCCGTCAATTGCTCAAGAACCCTAATTTTGACGCAACTTAAAATAGATCGTTCTCTCAAACCATGACGATCCAGACGACGTGCGACATACCGATTTGAAGATCTTGAAGAGAAGAATCCATAGCCGCAAACCTCGCGTCGATCAGATCTTAGATGCCCCGCCAAGCTCTGTTTTAGTGCGCGCCGTCAATTGCACAAGAACCCTAATTTTGACTCAACTTCAAATCGATCGTTCTCCTAAACCGTAACGATCCAGAAGACGTGCGACATATCAATTTGAAGCTATTGAAGAGGAGAATCCAACGCCGCAGACCTCACCTCAATCCGTGATCTGACGCGTTCTCTACGACAGCTACAAGCCGCGCCGTCAAAATCAGAAATAAACCTAAAGAAAACAAAGGATCCCAGTAAGATCAATTGAGGTTAATATTTCCAAAGGAACCAAGGAGCGAATCGAGTTAATCCAAAGGTAAGTCATCAAACCTTAATTTTGATTGATCCGATTTTTATGAAAAATGTTTGAGGTTGAGATTAGAACTTTAGAGAACTCGTATACCCTGATTGATTGAATCATTAGGTTGCTAGATTTGATATAATAAACTTGTTTAATAAACAAACCCTAAAGTTCATGAAATTTAAAACTTGTATAAAACCCCAAACCGAATCGGATTATGAAACCATTTAAACCATATCCGATTATTAAACCCTAATCTAAACCGGTTTATGAAACTTATAAAAAAAAAAAACCAAATCCGAATTGTGAAATCATTAAACCAAATCAGTTTATAAATCCCTAAACCAATCAATATTATAAACCCTATTTTGATAGATAGAAAGTTTCCATTTCTAGAAAGTTTCCATTTCTAGAAAGTTTCCATTTTTAGAAAGTTTCCATTTTTAGAATGTTTCCTTTTATAGAATTTTCTGGAAAACTTCTCTAAAATGAGATTTTAAAATCAGTTCCTCGGAACATATTACTAAGGTCTAAGTTATGAAACACTAAATATTTTAGATGTCGAATTCCTCCATCATAATCTCAGGAGAAAACTACTTGCAATATGTGCAATGGGCACAAGATATTAAAACCACACTTGAGTCTGATGAACTCAGTGAATGCATCACATATGATAGCATTGCAAGAGAACTCCTGAACACTCGCCATCATATTTGTGAAAAACTCAAAAGTCTATATCTGACTGATGATCCCTCAAAGCTTTGGACAGATCTAAAAAATAGAAATTGTATCCAAGAGGTTATACATACCAAAGCTTTACGAGAATCGATCAACCTCAGATTCCGAGACTATAAAATTGCGGAAGAATATAACTTTGACCTACTCAAAATAGTTTTCGAAATGAAACTATGTGGTGAGGTAGTGACTGATGAAGATATGTTGGAAAAGACATTCTCCACCTTTCACCCTACCAACTTATTGTTACTACAACAATATAAAGAAATTGGCTTCACTACCTATACATCTCTAATAGCAAGATTGTTGCAAGCTGAGCAAAATCATGAATGCTAATGAACAGTAGTGAAAGAGAGTTTACGAGGCCAACTCCATTACCACCAGCTAATGCACTACCAGCCGAAAGGGCTGATCTAGAAACCAACCGTGTCAAGAGAGGATATGGACATGGGGGATGGTCTAAGTTGTGCAATAATTGTGGAATGAAAATCCATTCGGGACAGAGATGCAGAACTCCCAAGTATCTAGCTGTTCTTTATCATAAAAGCTTTAAAAGAAAAGCAAAGATGGTTCAGAAAGATGAAGGAAAATTGTCAAAGATATTCTCATGGATCAAGGAGAGTGTGGTCGGATGGATCACAAGAAAGATTAATCCAGTGAAGCATAAGAGAATAGATCACCATGATGACTCGACATCAAGCCCTTAGTGTTCTTACTTAGTTATTTCATACCTTATTATTTTCCTTTAAACATTATTCACTTCCTTTGGTTGCTATCTTTGAAAGAACCAAAAAAAAAAATGAAAGTTTTTATATCATAAACAAAACGTTCATTCATGTGAATACCCTTATGATGTACAGTGGATCAAACCACAGACATCTTAAGACACAAAATCCACGACCAAATATCCTATTGCCTCAACGGTACACAAAGAGAGGACGTGTACAATATAGAGGTCGTGTGCATTGTATTCACATTTGAGGCTATGTACACAAAGAGAGGACGTGTACAATAATCATTCTTATAAGTGAAAGACTTAAGAATTGATGAATGGATAGTTTCATAATGAATTCATGGGCAAAAGAAACAAAGTGTTTCCTTAAATAGAAACCGCTCAAAGAAGATTGTATAATGGTAAAAGCTAAGTTAACTCACGCTAAAAGTATCCAAATATGATATGTCCATGGGGGTAAGTGTTAATCATTTCATGTAACATGGACATACACAATATTGATACATCAAAGAGTTCACAAGAACAAAGATAGACTTATCCCATTCGGATTAAAACTAAGGATAAAGGAAAACATGTTACTTCAAAACGTCCAAGTGAATATAGATTAAAGTGCTCACGTCCCAAAGGGTTTGATAAAAATTATATGATCATGGAGAATGTAGAAAACATTTCATGACTCAATGTGGACACGAATATTCACAATGAAAGGACAAGAACAGAAAGAAAAATCGCCTAAAAGGCTACATATCTTTACATGATTCACATTCTAAAAGTATTTTAAGAATGAATGATATGTCCATGGGGGAAGGATAAGAATAAAAACCCACATTTTATTCTACATGGACATACACACACAGAAGTGAATATTGATACCCATCCCATTGATTGAAACGGGTCAAAGGCCAGACACACCTCATCTTAGCACATAAAGAAGTGCCACTTATAAATTCTATCGCTCCACCACAGAAATATAAGATGAGAGGATGGGAATAGATGTTGGATATGACTTGATATAAGTTCCCCACGCTCATAAGAACCTTGAGCCAACCACGGATGATTAAAGGCCAGGTACAAGGATAGTCACCTCAGTGAATCCGAACATCCAACATCAAGGGGAGAAAAGAATAAGCTGGATAAAATGAGATTACATGGAATCATACATCCTGATATTGGCAAGATCCTCAGACTAGAGAATGAGACTTAGAAAGTCCAGAAGAGTATACAAAAGCTAGCTTAAACAATTGCCAGATTCCAATGACCCGAATAGAATGACTAAGTCATCTATACCAGCTATGAATGCACCAAATTCGTTTGATGTTCAAGAAGGACACAATCAGGTTGCTACTAAGTCTATGACATGTTTTGAAAACATGATAGACCAATGAATTCCAAAGATAAGATCCCTCGTATAAATATAGAAAGGTGCAAATGAAACCGTGGATGAGGGACTCCTAGACATAGTCGATCCAAAGATGGACAAACCTAAAAGCCGTGGCCACGGATGAGGAAACCATAAGATATGGTTGTACCTAAGGTACCTAATGATGCTTGGGACGCCAAGCTTCAGGGTATTGAAGGCTACAATGAAACCTCAAAGAGTTAATTCATGTCTAGGACTCAAAGGAAAAAACGAGCTCGAGATTAATTATATACTATGCATGCAATGTAGCACCTGAGATTATTAATGAGGATCATGAACCCACGTCCATAGATGAATGCATTCAACAAGAGATTAAGATCAAATGGATAAGGAGACGTGGAGTTAAGTTCATAAAGAAAGAGAGGTTTTGGTCCTATAGTTCGGACACCTCTAGACAGAAAACCAGTTGGACAGGAATGATTATTTGTGAGTAAAAGAAATCAAACATGGTGAGATAGCCAAGTATAAGGCACGACCATATGCACAAGGATCTCACAAAGACCAGGAATCAATTATAAAGGAGACATACTCCTTGTGGTGGATGCAACAAACGATTAGATTCCTAGTAAGTCTGGCCATAAGAAAAGATATTAGACTTTCGGTTTAAAGGATGTAGAAACCGACTATGAATAAGTCCACTGGATAATGAATAGAAATGAAAGTCCCAGAGGATATTGAGTTGCCAAATGCAACAAGTTCTCGAGAACTAAAGTGTACAAGTGTATGTTAATGATCTAAGAATATCCTAGGAACCTCTGGAGAGATATCTAAAGAAAGAATGAAAGATTCGGGACAAATAAAGTTTTGTTTGGGCTACAAGATTGAAATCTTAAAAGGATTGAATCCTTGTACATCTAAAGGTCCTAAAATGCTTTAGCATAGACCAATAAGTAGTCCCACGTCCCATAAGTCCCTTGTTTCGGACATGAGACCCATTGGTCGAAAGAAGAACAAAGAAGTTGTCTTCTGGTCCGGATACAAACCGATTATAAGTCCCATGGTCGTATGATTGTTTTGGCTTGGACTTAGACCTGTATGGTCTCAAGAAGGACATGATAGATGTCCTTAGCCACGGATCTTTTGATCCTAAGATGGACAAGGAAGAAGTCTTTTGGTCCATAAAGTTATTTGACGCCTTACCTTGATGAGTTTGGCCAGTCATCCTAAGTCGGATAGATGCCATGAGCATCTTGTCTTTGATATATCCAACCATAAGACAATAAAATTGAATTGTCTTATACTATCCAAGTCATACCTTAGTGCCTTTAAGGCCCTACACGTCCGGACATAACTTTGTCAAAGCATACACGTTCCTTACTCAAATGCCATTGGGCGTTTGATGTAGTTGGTACTTCCGGACATGAGCATAAGTATATATGGTTGTTTAGATCCGACCATGAGGCACTGGGACATGATGTTAAAACATCTTAAGTTACCTATATAAGGAACTAAAGGTTTGAGATTATTTTATACTAACCAAACCCAAAGATGTGTTTGCTTGGTTTTGTTTTTGATTATGATACAGGTTATAACATTGGATCCATACATGGATAGATCTCAAACAAGCAGTATGCACACGTTGGAAAACAAATATGAAGAAGTACGAGTCCAACCAAAGACATGTCAACCGGCTTCTTCACCATGTCTACAACAGCACCACGTCCATGAGACCTTCCTATCAATCCAGGACGTGCACATTAGAAGATCAGCTCAGAGACTTGGCGCCCATGGAGTTACCACCAGTCTACTCATGCGCCAACCTCAGGAGCATATACGGAGGTACAAATCAGGGGAAGTGATACATGTTGTACTCTTTTTCCTTCACCATGGTTTTGTCCCACTGGGTTTTCCTGGTAAGGTTTTAATGAGGCAACACCAAGTAATTGGTAAAGTGTATCACGAGCCCAAAAAGGATTTGGTATCTGGCGAACTCAAGATGGATTCAACATCCAGGGGAAGTGTTATGAACCGACTGGTTCAGATGGATGTTTATCCAAAAGATACTTACTAGGCTTTGACCCATTAGTGGCCCATCTTGTAACTGACCCATTAGGGTTTATGACATTGTAACTCCCTATATAAGGAGTTCATATTCGACATTAATAAGACACACATTCACAACAAAGATTTGTTTTTTCTATAATTAAGCATTTGATGGTGCAATGAAAAAGTTATAGTAACAACACTGTACACAAAAGTCCATTATGTTTTTTTTTTACTTCCACACCTTAATGGCTCCATCTCTGTTGCTTGATAGTCTCCGGTTTAATTTCGCGGCCAGAGACTGAACTGAGTCACGGTGACAACCTGCTGTATCAGTTGCTGTCTTTGCTGTCAGTTTCGTCGCCAGAGGCCGCCTATTTGTCTCCTGCCAAAGACGCACACAGTTGTTGCTTAATAAAGTTTCTCAATAACTGAAAGATTAGTGTGTGTGTATTTAACCAACAGACCTGAACAAATTTCACTCCGGGAGTTGGATTTGAGTTCGTAGAAATCATCGTTTGCAACTCCCTCTCAAACTCTACAGTAACTTCTCTCAGGGTGTGACAAAACATTTGATTACAGGAACACAAGTTGAAGTTTTAACCTTTAGGAGTAATCCCAACGCCGAATCTTCAAGTCAGTACCACTTGTTAACAAGTCGCCTCCAGGCAGATAAAGGAAGCAAAGAGCGGATACCAGGAAGACGAGGAGGAGGAAGAGGCTCGTTCAACTCTTCCACTCTATACTTGGAGCTCATTCCCATGCCATTGACAATGACAGCCTCTGTCTGATCACTTAAAATCTTGATGAATACAAGGCAAGAGATACTCTTCCACGCTTGATTCTCTGACCGACAAAGAAACATATACATAAACAACAATTTTTCTCAAAGAACACAGATCGTTAGCTGTTCATCTCTGTCGTTAAGGTAGGATTGGGAATAGAAAGTCATTACTCTGCCCCTATCTCAAAGAAATTACTGATGGTATGGTCTCATCATATCTCAAGGAAGTGGATTCCAACAACAGTACAAAGTGTGCAGAAATGGTCATGACATGTCTGACTTCCAGATCGTTCCTCATTTTTTTTTTGTTTTAGTATGGTTCCTTTTCATTAGCGCTAAGTCTCTCTCTCCTTTTAGGTTGTTGATTAATGTATCTAGTTGGTTAGTTTAGATCGTCTTATGTCGAATGATGTAAAATCTTAGTCTGAGCCTTATCTGATAATAATAACGCCATGATGTAAAAATTAAAAAAAAAAATTGCATCAAAGAACTTGTGAGTTTGTATCATCTTAGTTTACCATGTAACTAGAATTAACCCAGCAAAATGGTGTCACAAACTGGTATTCTCAAATCGATTCATCAAGATTTAAATTTTGAAACAATGTCTAACAAAGTCATTCAAGATGTTAAACAGATGGCCTAACACAAGACAAAGCACATTACAAAGCAAAAGAATTACTCTACCAGCAGCTAGCTTGACTAATTAAACCGAAACGGGTAGACAACGCAAGAACTCATACGACTTGGGGACAGTATGCACAACATCGAACCACTCAATCTTCCCCCAAAAGCCTTCATGGATTCTTTCCAACGCAACCACCGCACACCAGATATTCTTGTTCTGACTACGACCACGCCGCTCAAACCTATCCCAAATAATCACGAGTTTCCCACCATAGTTCACTAATTCAACCACGCTACCATTATGAGCATAACTAAAGCTACGATACTTCTTCAGCACTTCCAAACCTCTCACATCTTTCCACGTGCCACTCTTTAAATCATACCACACACACCTCATGAAGCGAGAGTAAGAAAACATCACATTGTCTATCACGCACCAGGAGCTCCTCCAATTCACACCCAAGCCCATATCCGCAAAACTCCATTTCTTTTCCTTCACATCATAGACCCAATCACGGAGCTCAAACTCAGTCTTTACGTAAATCTTTTCATGCACCATACCGATTTTGCGAACCTTTCTGCATCCCAACCGTACATTAAGGTCAGGATTCGGCGGTAAGGTTTTCCACGTCTGTGTCTTGATGTCGAACATCTCAAACAAACTTAGGTGCTCAGACCGAGCCATGCATCCTCCCATTACATAAATCTTGTCGTCGTGGACACATGCAGACGCGTAGAACCTCTCCATTTTCATGCTAGGAAGATTTCGCCACGTCTTCATCCGACAGTCGTAAACCCGAACAGCTGAGGTGTAGCGTCTTATGTTATCGTCCAATGGTCCACCGAATACGTAGATTTGCGAGCCAACCATTATGGTCGAAGATGCATGCGGAGGAGGAGGTGGAGGAGAATGATTGGGAATGGGAACCAAGAGGTTTCCACTTGATTTCTCTTTAGTCCTACCATCGGTTAGGCTTCGTTTAGGTTTCTCAAAGAGACTGAACCATCTTGAAGATGGAGGGAAGTACTCGGTGGAGTACTCTAGACAGATGTAGAGGCAGATCTCGGTGGTACCCATTTGGGAACGTGCGGCATAGAGCTCTGAGGAAGAGAGGAGAGAACGAAAGGTCTTGGAGACGAGGGAGATTTTAGGGTAATAGGATTTTGGGATGCGTGCGAAGCAATTCAAAGTGATATCGTTTGGAAGTGAAGAGAAGGAGAGACATGGTTGATGGTGAAACGTTGGTGGTGGTGGAAGCTTGCTCTTTTTCTGCGGCGGCTCAACTTCTTTGGGGATCATCGTTGGTGGAAAGAAGTAGTGGAGGAGAGAATATTCTAAAATGGGTTAAAGGTATATGAAAAATGATTTGGTCAATATAATTAGCAAACTAAATCCTTATTTAAAGTAACATATCAACACGTTTCCCATTTTGAATGGGATATTTTGGAGATATGGAAGTTATAATATATTCTAGATTTGGTTTCTTAATACTCCCTCTGTTTCTTAATAAGTGTCGTTTTAGAGTTGTGCACACAGATTAAGAAATCATTAAATTTTGCATATTTTCCATACAAAAATATCATTACTCATACATCTCAACCAATAGAAAAATAAAATGCAGAATAAAATTAATAAATTTTGTATTGAAATGCTAAAACGACACTTATTTTGCAACGAAAAAAAATCTCTACAACGACACTTAATATGAAACGGAGGGAGTATATGTATATGTATTGTTGATTATAGGATTTTTAACATTAAAACTCCCTCAACTAAATTTATTTTGGGTAAAAACCGTCAAACTAAGTATTTAATGAGAAAACTTTCGAACTAATTTTATTTAGTGAATTAGACCTTCTCTCTACAGTGCATGTCATAATTATCTCTACAACCGGCAAATCTTTAGTTTATGGATTTTTTCATTAATTAAACATAGTTGAAGAATTTTACCATTAAAAAAATCAAAAGTCTAAAATATAATAACATTATCTAAAAATTAATAATTTTAATTTTTAAAATTAGCATTTTTAAAAATTTCTGCAAATATATAAAACTGATTTTTTTTAAAAAATCAACATTATATATGTATAAATTAAAAATGTACAAAACCAGATAATATAAGATAATATATAAATTTTATTATCTAAAGATTTATTATTACATTTTTATAAGAAAATATATATATTTTATTATCTAAAGATTTATTATTACATTTTTATTAGATAAGATATCAATTTTATATATTTTCTGGTTTTGTACATTAATTGATAAAACCTCTTAACTATATTTAATTAATGAAAAATCCCCTAAACTAAAGATATAACTAAACTTATGTAGGACTGAACTCTGTTGTAAGTCTGAACAATGTTGGTTAATGAAAGTTTAAAGTTGAGCCAAAAAAAAAAAAGATATAAGAAGTGTTATTGCTTTCTTGTTATAACCTAAATTATTTATTTTAAAAAAATCTTAATAGTGCTTTTGTTTAATTGCAATCGTGTAGAGAATGATTTTCTCGACCGGACGGAAAAAAGTCTAGTATGCTACTTCTAAACCATATCGTTGTGGTTTCTAAGCTGCAAGTTCAGTTATTAACGTAAAACTAGTTATTGTTCTTGTAAACAATTTTGATGTAATAGGGACCGATCTCGAGTTAAAGCTCATGAAACATGTCAAAATTTATACAAAAATTTAAACAATATCAAAACTGGCAGTGTGATAGTTTTTTTATGTTTTAAAGATGTTCAACTACATATCATCACCGAGTTTGGATGCAATAGAAAGAAAAATGCAATTGGTTAAAAAGCAATAGAAAATTAATTAAATATGTTTAGCAAGAAAAAAAAACAAAATGAAATGTATGAAACCAAGAAAACCATTTTTTAAGAATCAGACATTGATTAAGGCTTCAGCTTCTTAGAGAGAATCCAGAAACCAAAAACCAAATCCTATATATTCGTTTGATGAGGTGGTGGCTTAGAGATCTTGTTCGAGGAGGTAATCACCCAGCCTCTCGACGACCATGTTGCACTGTCCTGGTGTCACGGGCTCTTCATAGATCCCAAACACACATGACTGTCCTGTTTTCTTTATGGTTATGCCTCCCGCTCCCTATCGAATCAAACCAACCAAAAATATAATGTTCTTTGATCTTGCATACACACACACATATAAATATGGATAACATGTAAGATTTCAAAGTTAATCGATGAGTTTACATTACCTTCTTTCCACGGATAACAGCGCCAGGCTCGCCTTGGATCACCATGTACTTGGCTCCTGCTAGAAATAACCCTGTGGGCGCTAAGTGACCCGGTTCATCAAAATCCTTCATTATACCAGTGAACTCTTGTGCCTTGAACTATCATCAACATGCAGTATCATAAAGATAGTAAGGAATATTTCTATCGGGCCAAGAAGATATATGGCATTATCTAAAATAATACTCAAGAAGCATATGCGCTTATACACACAAGAACAAGATAGAGATCGATCGAATTCGAATGTAACAAGACACTATGGATCTATGTATGATATACATTAATAAAAGGGAATCTCCATACGCAATGGCATTATTAAAATCTGTATATACCTGAGGGAAGTTGGCGCTCTGAGCCCAAACGCTACCGTCATGACCAACGATTGCTGCAGCGGTTAGGTGATGACCCTGACCATCACCAACATCACACATCAAATGCTCATCAACGTAAGTTTGCCACGACATCTTTTCCTATCTTCTTCTTCTTTTTTCTTTTCTCTACGTTATATGTTATGAGCAGCGTGAGGGGCGTCGTCCTCTAGATAAATAGGGGAAGCGGAAAATAATGCGGCAAAGAATGATTCTCAACCGTCTGTTCATATAGACTAATTCATAGCCGTACGTTTCAAAAATATAATTTCAATTAGTCTTTGCTCACGTCTCGCCTTTGTTATAGCTTCATCATTATAACGATCACCAACGAAATTTCCGCGGGAATAAATGACTACTCTTAATCATTTAGTTTTCATTTTTATTTTTTTATCCAACAATTAACAAAACATATCTAATTCCGACCAAAGTCTTGTGTTGTGTCATGAATTTCATCTGGTTCACTAGATATTGACAATTAATCATTGAAAATTCAGTTACGTTAAAATGTTGCTTGACTACCAAGTTTCTTGTAGAGATCATTTATAAGGCACTAAGCATTTGAATATAACATTGTATTCAAGAACTGTACTGCTCAAACACACACAAAGCTACCTGCTAAAACATTATAATATACTAGAGAACAAGTTCTTGAATAAGCTCACGGAAAGAAACACTTTCAGTACCTTAAGATTGTTATATCTTTTCGCTGAGCTTCTGATTATCCTTCACATACCAATAGAGTGAAGGATCCAAAGATCATCATCATCCACAAAAAGTCCGCGGTCTGCCTCTCAAATGGTCTTTTCTCGAGTTGAACTCCATATCTTGCTCTGCTTAATCATTTTTTTAGAGAGGAGGATGTTATAACCAGAAGAGAATGTTATGTTCTGCATATTATTAATAATAGGGAACATAGTAATACATCATCAAAACACGTATACCGAAATGCTTGAATACAAGTTGAGGGATCAAGGCAATGTGAATAGGAGAAACTAAGCCCAGTTGAGAGAGTGATGTAGCATGGAGGCAGAAAGTACCATAAGCTCTTTGGTTTTTGGTGGAATTGCGTTATAATATCTGCAACCAAATAATGCTACAAGGAAAGGACACACCATCGAGACTCAGCTAAGCATCGTTACAACAGAACCATCTTAAAGCACTAAATATGTCAGTCATTAGAGTTGAAATATGCCCGTAAAGTCTTGTTCTTTTCGTTCCTGAAACTACTACATTATCAGCAACATCTAACGATCCTTTCAGAACTCAAGTAAATTATGTGTGTTCTAAGCAAAAATCACATATAGCAAAACAGAGAAAACGAAGGTCGAAACAGAGAGCTCATTCGCCATGGGAGACATTCCGTCGTAGGCTTTCAATATCCGAGCATTTTGAGTTCGATTTCGAGATCCGATAGAATTCAAAAAGCAGAGAGGAAGAAAAAAGAAGAAGTTTATCAAGAACGATCCTGATTTTGAATCACTTGTTCGGCAACTGCCAATCATATGTAGCCACGTGGTAGTTTAACTACAAATTAATGATTTGCCGATGAGGCTTTCCTCGATTAGCACTGATTACTACTGAGATTGAACTTATTTAATTTAACCAGAATTTACATATTCGGATCTGGTTTGTAAAAATATACATGTTTAGTATTTAATACCACACGGTTTTATATTAAAAAAGAGAATTAATGTGACCATAAAGTATTTCTCTATATTTTAACATCAAACTACTCATAATTAAGCTTAGCAATTATATTCGCATTTGCAATTATAGTTATTATCTCCGAGACAAACGCCAGTCCCCCTGTATTTCTGAATACAAAGTGGTTGGCATTCTTGAAAAGTGCATGGCTTGCTCAGCTTCTCCACCACAGTACAGTACTTTCTTATATGTGCTCCATCTGCAATTGGCAAAGCCAAAAAGACTAAAAACAAACAAACATGTCAAAAGAGCTTACAAATGTAATTTGAGTATACTTCTTTAACAATAAGTTAAAGAACGTAAGCGTATATTAGAATACAAACGAACGAACGAGCATATATTATGTAAAAATGATTAGTTGAAAAGTATCTAAACCTAGAATTCTAAATATTATGTCTGATAATAGATGTCAAGTGATCTTTGTAAAGCTAATCAACTGACTACTTTGTTTTTTTATCAGTTTTTATTTGTAATACAAACTTTGCTTAAACGATCTAGATGCATGATTTCATGAATTAATATTTGATGTTTGCATAGTTCACTGAAATACAAGCCATGCGAAACCTTACCGGAGAGAACTATCATGGAGATGAACAGATACGCACAAACTAGTTTTGCCATAATATATTTTGAAAAAATAGAAGATGATTATGTTAATACAATGATTATTTGATTGTAGAAAAGACATTGAAAATGGGATAGGGAGAGAACGTTTTATATTGATTTGAGAGAAACTGTTTATAGGAAACATATATGAAAACTATAATGTGAAGAGAACCAAGATAATTTATGTACATAACCGATACAGTAAAAATCATACATAGTTATAAAATCTAGTACTAAATTTTGAAGAACTTTTTTTTTTATCAAAATGTTAATTGAATAATAAAATGACTTTTTGAAAAGAAAAAAAAAACAGAAACGGAGAAGTATTTTATTAGTCACAACCAAAGCCTATATTATACCAGCCTTGTCAGCTTTAGATATTTTACTTTATGTGAATTTCATAAATAAAAAAAGAAAAATTTACATCTTAGATCACTTTTCTACTTATAAATATCAAAGAAAGTCACTTTTTTCTACATGAGCACTTTTGTCTAACTTTTCGTTAGAAATCAGAGGAAAGAAGGTGTTCTAGTTGACTTTCAATTACCTTTCATTCCTCTCCTCTCTTCTCTTTTTGACTAAGACACATGTTTGGGCGGGCTTCATTTACAGCCGTTGATCTTTAAATAAAACAGACGGTTCAGATTAATTTATCCAGATCTGGACAAGACAACAATCTACTTTCACCACCACCCTTGGATCTTCGTTTGAAATCTTAATTTTCATGCTAGATTCATAAGTTTTTTTTTGCTTAAATGCTAGATTCATAAGTTAAGACATAAACCGTGAGAAAAACTCAGAAAATGATTATATATAACAAAACGGTAGCCATTAAAAGGTTACATAGAATTTAAAAGCTTAATCAAGAAGATGAAAAATTTACAATTGTGCCATTTAGTAAAAAAAAGAGAAAAAAATTACTTGGTTCCACTGACCACGTCCATGTGTACAACAAAATGATACACATCCATGTGTACACCCAATCTCATCTACAACTATACATATGTTACCCTTTCCTTATAGTACACAAAGAAAAAGAAATATACATTTCTCGTGTACAACTATACATATGTCACTGAACAGGATACAAATGAACATAATACGATGAGATGTAACTTATCAAAAAAAAATTCCTTTAAATAGAAAGTGTACATATGTAGAGGTGTACATGTGGATATCGTCAAAGTCAGTTTAAAATATATACGTACATGTGGATACCGAATTTGCTATTAATACTGATCACAATCGAAAACATAACATGTACACGTCAAATTTACATCAACAAACACAACGCGTACTTGTCAAAACATTCAACTAATTTTGTCGCTTGATCATCAGAAATAATGTACATGTGTACAACGAGACCTATGTACACTACTCATTCATACAAGCTACATTGTACATGTGATACAATTTGGCTTTATCATCAGAATATGCAGATAAAAAATTCAGCCAACTCCATCAGAATATGTCAACAGAACAGTCAACAGAACAGTCAGACAAATCCTCCACATCTGGTTTCTCAACACATGTAGCAGCCAACTCCATAAACTCCACTGCTCCATAAACTTCACTGCTACAGGCATGCAACTCCATAAACTTCACTGCTACACCCATTAAATTTGTGTACAACTCAGTGATTTGTAGCAAATAACTTCCCGGGAAGTTTAGGATCTGGTCCATCAGAATGGTTTTCCTCTTCTGCAAAATATAAAGAAAAGATTCATCATCCATACAACACAAAAGAGATACAAGCCAGTCTTGAACCCAAAACACCTCAATAACCCCAAAATCGAAAAACAAAACCCTAGATCCAAAATTAGAGAAGACCAGTATCCCTATCACCGAATTAGCACGAAACACCAAGCAAAAAAAACAAATCTGTTTTAAAAAAAAAACCCTAGAAAATAAAAAGGGGGAATCCCGGAAAAGCAATATAAGCAAAGAAAAGACGAACATGAATGTTGACAAGGGGACCAAAACAAGACCAGAAAAAAGCCTTTCGGAACCCTAATCTAAATCAATAACGCGAGAAGAAACACCGGCGAAGTCCGACTAACCTTTGCCAGCACGGCGAGCACTCCTCCTCATCTTGGTTTCTCAGCAGAATTCAGGCAGTAACTTTCGATCGAAAATGGATGAATCGAGAAAAAATCAAGACTGGAACCGTCCTTTTCTATAACTGTGATTCACGATAAAAGAGGCGAGGAAACTGAAAATATCTCTGCGTTTACAATGTTTTAATATAAAAAGAAAAAATAAAACCAATTTTAATTTGAAATTCAAAACTGTAACCAGACCTAATTATTTTCACTAACCAAAACGAGCCTAGTTGGGCTTCTAAAGGATCAAGTTGCAAAAAAGTGTCTTAGTATAAAGAAGTGACCTATTGTGGTGTTTAAAGTCAATAAGTGACTTAAAGCGTAAATCTCTCATAAAAAAACTCCATTCACTTCCTTTCACTATTTCATACTCCCTCTGTTTCTAAAAAAAAAATGTATTCTCTTTGTTTCAAAAAGATGCATATCCTAAACTTTTCACATATATTAAAAAAACACATTAAATTTGATTATAAATGCATTGTTTTCTGTAAATAACATGTTTTCCAACTTTTAACCAATAGAAATCCAATAAACACTATTAATTCTTTTGAAGTTAACAATTTTTTTATTAAATAATACATTAATTTTTTTTTAAATGTATCTTTTTGAAACATTTTTTTTCATAGAATGTGGATCTTTATGAAAAGGAGGGAATATATTTTAAGTTTTTCACACTTATTAAAAAAAACATAAAATTGTAGTTACCAATGCATTTTTTTTTAATGAACCATTCTCCATAATTTTTAACCAATAATATTTTAATAAATACACTTATATTTTTTGAAATGTACAATTTGTCATTAATCAATGTATTGAAAACACAAAAATGTATTTTTTAGAAACAGAGAGAGAGTACTTTTTATTTATGTACTTGCGTTTTTTAAATAAATGATATCATCATTTCCCTGAAATTATATTCTGGTTTAAATAACTTTTCTATAAGAAAATAGTATCACGATATACCATTCAAATTAAAACTGATTGCAATACATGAACTAGAAACTTAACATAACAAATTAAAACAGTTTTTGTGGAAGACTTTACCTGGAAATGCTTGAATACAAGTTGAGGAATCAAAGCTATGTGGATAGGAGAAACCAAGCCAAGTTGAGAGAGTGTTGTAGCAAGAAGGCACAAAGTGCCTTAAGCTTTGGTTATTGGTGGAAGTGAGTTAATAACAGATGCTATAAGGACACGCCATCGAGACTCAGCTAAAGCATATAAGTTTTTGTCACAACAGAAAGACACACTTTTTATGATCAGCTAAAGATCGAGATCAACTATTCGAACCAATCTAAAACATTAAACATGTAGCAGAAATAGCTATCAAGGTCTTGTCCTTTCAATCCTGACATTACATAATCAAATATCTAAGGATCACTTTTAGAAGTAAGTTTTGTGTATTCTAAGCACAGAATCACATACAGCAAACAAACACAAGAGTTTTAGCTACATCAAGAGACCTTCCATGTTCAAGAACTAACCAGTTTTCTTTTACTAATCAACTTGATGATTAGATACAAAGTAGCTTAACAGATGAGGAAAGACAATTTGGAGGAGAATATAATTTCAAAGAAGGTAAAACTGGAGAAACATTAGCAGTATCGACTTGAGTTTGGTCGGATTCAAAGATCCAAGCTTATTTATTTTGTATTGATTATGACACATATGCCGCTCGTAGTCGCACCATGTTTTGTAGCGAAAATGGACGTATTTTATTCAACCGTGATTTGTATATTCAGATCTGGTTAGCAAAATGCATGTTTAGTATTTTACCGCACGGTTTTATATAAAAAATATTTTATTCATGTGATAATAAAATTTTTGTATCTAGTTTAACATCATATTAAATATAATTAAACTTAGCAATTATATTCACAATTGCATTTAGAGTGCTTAATGTTATCTCCGAGACAAACGCCAGTCCCCTTGTACTTCTGAATACAAAGTGGTTGGCATTCTTGAAAACTGCATGGCTTGCTTAGCTTCAATATCGCATTACACACTTTTATTTCCGTTCCATCTGCACTTGGCAAAGCCAAAAAGGCTAAAAACAAACAAAATGTTAAAAGAGCTTATAAATGTATTTTAAGTACACTTTTTAACAACAAATAAAGAACTAGAGAACATTATTATATAAACGAACGAGCATATATGTTTTAAAAATGATTAGTTGAAAAGTATCTAAACCTAAAGTTCTAAAATATATGTCTGATATATAGATTCAAAGTGATCTTTGTAAATCTACTCAACTGAATAATTTATTTTTTGCTATTTTTTTATTTGTATACAAATTTTGCTTAAAAGATTTAGACGCATCGATTTAAAGAACTGATATTTTGGTCGTGTATAGTTCACTTTTCAATGAAATACAATCCGTACGAATTCATACCAGAGAGAACAAGCATGGAGATGAACAAACACGAACAAACTAGTTTTGCCATGACTTGTAAAGAAAGAAGAAGAGTATTATGTTAATCCAATGATTTTTTTATTGCAGAAATTTTTGATATTGAAAATGGGATAGAGAAAGAGCTTTTTATACTGATTAGAAAAGCATAGAGAGAAATTCTTTCTAGGAAACATATATGAAAACTATCAAGGGTTCAAGGCCATTTATAATGGAGTAGTTGAATAAAAAGATTCAACAGTTGAATAAAAAAATTTAACAATTGAATGGTAATAATGAAAATGTTGAAATAGTTAAATTTGATGATGTGGATTATTTGATGCTGTAAATATTTAACAAGGATGAAGCCAATACCACCGACGCCACACATCATTTTTAACTTTAAAAATATTTATATCACGCTAGTCATTTAAAATAATTATATTATTGTAGATTGTATAATCTTTTATCACATGAAATTTTATTATATTTATTTTCTGTAAATAGAGATTAAATTTAATTAATTTGAACAAAGAATAAAAATTTTTTTTGTAAGGAAAGTGCAGTGTCAAATTTAAGTAAACAAAACCACTATGATGAATATAAGTTGAATGTATGTGAATTATTAGGTGGAAGAAAAAAGATGATGTAAAGTTTTAAAAATGAAAGATAAAGTGTTGAATACTAAAAATTGTGGAAAGTCAATATGAAAAGAATCTAAAAATTTATGTACATGACTAAGAGCATCTCCATTGCACAACTCTTAATAGAGTTTGTTAGTAATGGGGTCCCACCAATCCCCCTTTTTCTTTAAAACTCCCACTCTCTCACCTCTTAGAACATCTTCATCGCTACAACTTTAAAAAATGATTCTTAAAAGTTTTTTTTTTTATTTTTATCCGATTTAAAAAAAAACAAAAAAAAAGAAAAGAAATTTAACCAATCATAGAGAAAAAGACAGAAGCAGAACCCACAAAAAACTGAAGAATTGCCTCTTGCATAAGAGGAGAGAGGGAAAAGTTTTAACAAAAATGTGGGTCTCATACTCTTAAAACTCTTTAAGAGTTTGCCGATAAAGATGCTTTTAAACCTTTTGTTTAAGAGGTAACTCTTACACTATTCCGCGGGTCCCACGCACACATGGTGACCCGCGATTGGTTGATCTTTTTTTTAAAAAAAAAAAAAATCGATTAAAAATTTTTTAAAAAAAAAAGTTATGAGAGATGGTCTAATACAGTAGAAACAAAAAGTTATAAAATCCACTTATCTTTGGAGAATTACTTTTCAAAAATCTTGACTGGATAATGTACTGGATTCGAGAAACAAGAAACAGAAAATTATTTTAATAACTACAAACAATTAAAACATATACTTTACCAGCCTTGTTATCTTTTAAATATTTTCATAAATTAGTAATGCGGATAAATAATATACCACATCATTTCATTGTACTGATCAAATTAAAACTGAATCAACTATAATACACAGTTTTCAAATCAAATATTTTATATGAGAAGATGTGAATAAAATTAACTATAAACAGATTTATGTAAAAAATATTGCCCAAACGTCTATCACACGATGGCAACCACTTCCACAAGACACAACCATAGCTTTTATTGGCTTCATCATTTTACTTGATTATCTATGTATTCTCTTTATTGTGGTCTTTAGGTTGACATGCATTCAACTTTTATTACCAATGGAGCTGCTCTAATAATTTAGCTGTATAAGTTTCAATAAAAATTAAGTAAAATAATTATCTATGTATAACTGTCAATTATTAGATCATTTTACTTAATTATCTATGTAACATACAAATTAAATCAACAATAAAATGTTGTTTTACTTACCCAAAACATTAACGAATGTAAGAATAGGAGCTCTAACAAATGAAAAGAATCGAGGAAGGACAATGTAGAGGAGAATAAAATCTCAAAGAAGGTAAAATTGGAGTAATATTATGGCTTTATATACTTGAGTTTGGTCGGACTCAAAGATCCGAGATTATTTATTTTGTTTTGATTATGACACAAATACCGCCCGTGCCACGTTTTGTTAGCACTGATTATCACTGAGATCGGACATATTTTATTCGACCGTGATTTGCATATACGGATCTGGTTAGAAAAATGCATATTTAGTGTTTTACCGCATGGTTTATATATAAAAAAGAGATTTTTATTCATGTGATAATAAAAATTTTGTATCTAGTTTAACATCATATTAAATATAATTAAACTTAGCAATTATATTCACAATTGCATTTAGAGTGCTTAATGTTATCTCCGAGACAAACGCCAGTCCCCTTGTACTTCTGAATACAAAGTGGTTGGCATTCTTGAAAACTGCATGGCTTGCTTAGCTTCAATATCGCATTACACACTTTTATTTCCGTTCCATCTGCACTTGGCAAAGCCAAAAAGGCTAAAAACAAACAAAATGTTAAAAGAGCTTATAAATGTATTTTAAGTACACTTTTTAACAACAAATAAAGAACTAGAGTACATTATTATATAAACGAACGAGCATATATGTTTTAAAAGTGATTAGTTGAAAAGTATCTAAACCTAAAGTTCTTAAATATATGTCTGATAGATGTAAAGTGATCTTTGTAAATCTACTCAACTGAATAATTTATTTTTCGCCATTTTTTTATTTGTAAAAAGTTTTGCTTAAAAGATTTAGACGTATCGATTTCAAGAACTGATATTTTGATCGTGTATAGTTCACTTTTCAATGAAATACAATCCGTACGAATTCATACCAGAGAGAACAAGCATGGATATGAATAAACAGGAACAAACTAGTTTTGCCATGACTTGTAAAGAAAAAAGAAGAGTATTATGTTAATACAATGATTTTTTTTATTGCAGAAATTTTTGATATTGAAAATGGGATAGAGAAAGAGCTTTTTATATTGATTAGAGAAGCATAGAGAGAAATTCTTTCTAGGAAACATATATGAAAACTATCAAGAGTTCAAAGCCATTTATAATGGAGTAGTTGAATAAAAAGATTTAACAGTTGAATAAAAAAATTTAACAATTCAAGGTAATAATGAAAATGTTGAAATAATTAAATTTGATGATGTGGATTATTTGATGTTGAAAATATTTAACAAGGATGAAGCCAATACCACCGACGCCACACATCATATTTTAACTTTAAAATATTTATATCACGCTAGTCATTTGAAAATAATTATATTATTGTAGATTGTATAATTTTTTATCGCATGAAATTTTATTATATTTATTCTCTGTAAATAGAGATTAAACTTATTTAATTTGAACAAAGAATAAATAATTTTCTTGTAGGAAAAGTGCAGTGTCAAATTTAAGTAAACAAAACCACTATGATGAATATAAGTCGAATGTATGTGAATTATTAGGTGGAAGAAAAAAGATTATGTAAAGTTTTAAAAATGGAAGATAAAGTGTTGAATACTAAAAAATTGTGGAAAGTGAATCTGAAAAGAATCTAAATAATTTATGTACATGACTAATACAGTATAAAACAAAAAGTTATAAAATCTACTAATCGTTGGAGAATTACTTTTCAAAAATCTTGACTGGATAATGTACAAGTTTCGAGAAACAAGAAACAGAAAATTACTTTAATAACTACAAACAATTAAAACATATATTTTACCAGCCTTGTTATCTTTTAGACATTTCCATAAATTAGTAACGCGGATACATGATATACCACATCATTTCATTGAAATTATAATATGTTTTAAATATCTTTTCTATAAGAAAATAATATCACAAATACACTAATCATATTAAAACTGAAACGACCAGGTTTTTAAATCCAATTTTATATATTAGAAGATCTGAAGATGATAACTATAAACGGATTTATATTGATGTAAACCAATATTGCTCAAACGTCTCTCACACAATCACTACCATTTCCACGAAACACAACCTTAGCTCTATTATCAGCTTCATCACTTTACCTTGTTATCTTTGCAATCTTACTGTTGTTGTCTCCTTTAAGCGCCAAAGCAAGATCCTCGAAATTCTGGAGTTTCTTTTTTTTTCTTTTTCTGGCAGATATTAAGAGAAACAGGGCCATAAATTTCAGCTGTGGTTAGGATCTAGCATAATTTTTCAAACGTGGGCTGTCATTTCCAAACTTTCCATTTTTTGTTCGTTAATTAGAGATTGTTCTACTATACTTCATCGGTAGGTTTTATGATCAAGAGGACAATAATTGTAACCAACTAGAGTAAATTATTTGGCAGTGATTTACTTGGTTCACATATGCTGACCACTAAAGCATTTAAACCTGGAACCGTAGATAATCGTATAAGAAAGAAAAAGGTCTTGTGCTCTTCTACACACATGTAACATGATGACGAACTGAAATATGGAGGCGAATCACCAAGTTTATGGAGGTCTAACAACAACAACAAATCGCTAGATGCTCTGATTATTTATGTATGTTGTGTTTAACCTTCTTCTTCTATTATAGGTTTTTTTTTCAAAAATTATTTTAATATAATTCTTCTATTATAGGTTTGATCCCTTAAAAGTCACAAAAGAAACATGATTTACTTTATGAATTATAATAACTAAAAATCCAATAGCAAAACTATGGTTTAACTTGCCAATCGTTGTATTCTTTTGGCAATATATAGTTTGGTTTGAGTTTTTTTTTTTCTTATTAACATTGGCTTTTTATCTCTTGGAAGTAATGAGTTGTTTGAACTGGAATGAAAATATCTCTATAACGGTATAACCTATACTTTATCAAACTATATATATATATCGACCAAACGTCATTAAGCTTATGAAACTAGGTGAAAAGAATCAAACTATAATAAATATCGACTAAACGTCATTTAGCTTATGAAACTAGATGGAAAATATCAAACTA
>NC_079514.1:3440350-3445809 GCF_000801105.2 Raphanus sativus
AGTCAACCAAAAAATATAAATATATTTTCTAAACTATCTCTAATATATGAGTGTTTTAAAAAAACTTAACACAATAATAAGTATATATTTTGATTAAAAGTATTTGACATATATAAATATTTTGATGTTTGATTTAACTATTTAAAACACACAAATAATAATTTATTATGCTGATTTTAGATTAATAAGACATAAACTAATAAGTATTTATAAAAAATTTATGCCCGCATGTGCGGGCAAAACACCTAGTATTATATATTGACCAAGTGTCATTTAGCTACTGAAACTAGGTGGAAAAAAAAAACTATTACTATAAATAATCCCATAACCAATAATTTTGGAGAATCTCTCTCTCAATCTCTCAAATGGCGTCACCTCGTGGCCTTCCGATCTCCTCCTTCATCCTCCTCACTCTATTCACCTTCTTACCAAATCCCGCAACCTCTCTTCGCACCTCTTTCATCAAGCTCCCTGGAAGCGACGGATCTCGCTCCTCCGCCGCAGATACCTACTGCGAGAGCTGGAGATTAGCCGCGGAGACAAACAACGCCGGAACCTGGGATGTGATCCCGTCCACGTGCGTCGATTCCGTCGCCGGTTACCTCAACGGAGATCAGTACGGATCCGATTACGGTGTCATCGCCGATTACGCCCTCGCCTTCGCTAAAACGGTTCAGGTTTCCGGCGACGGCAAGGACGTCTGGATCTTCGATATCGACGAGACGCTCCTCACGAATTTAGACTACTACAAGGCTCATGGTTACGGGTACGATCTCTTTATTATTGGCCGTCGGATCTTAATCTGTTTTAAATCAACGGTTCTGATGATTTTATCATATATATCAAACCGGAATCTGTTAGCGTATAGTATGGTTTCCGCATTTAGATTCGGTTTTCTGTTTAAGATTCCGGTTCTTTTTGTAATTGCATCGTTTTTCCTAGCGTACCGACCGGTTCGATTTGAGTTTTTTTTCTTCTGGTTGATCATATCTTTAAACCGAATCATTTGGAATGGTCTACGCATTTGATCCGGTTATCCGGTTCTGTTGTAATTGTATTGGTTTTAGCGTACTGATTGAATTGTTTTCGGATTGGTTTAGGTCTGAACCGTTCGAGTCTAATAGCTTCAATGAGTGGGTGGTAGGAGGTACAGCTCCAGCTTTTGAAGCAAGCTTGAGACTGTACAATGCTCTCAAGCAACTCGGTTTCACTATCGTTCTCCTAACCGGCCGGGACGAACACCAAAGAAGTGCCACCGAGACTAATCTCCGAGACGCCGGTTATTCCGGTTGGGAGAGGCTCCTCTTGAGGTAAGCTATTACACCAAAACGCTCTGTTTTTTTTTCCCTTCTTTAGCTTTTAACAGAACCATTGGTGTATTGCTGCTTGTTGGTTTAAAATGCAGAGGTCCAGAAGATCAAGGGAAGTCAGCTACGAACTACAAATCGGAGCAGCGGTCGAAGCTGATCGAGGAAGGCTTCAAGATCCGTGGCAATACGGGAGATCAGTGGAGCGATCTTCTCGGCTTCGCCGTGGCTGATCGTTCTTTCAAAGTCCCCAATCCAATGTACTACATTCCTTGATCAAAAATGTCTCATTTATGTACTGAGTAACAACAACTCATGTATGATTTATTTAAACTTGATTAATGCACTAATCACCAGTTCAAGTAGTGATCAGCTTCAACGTTACAATCAAAAAGCTTCTAACTTTTTTAACTAACATACAACGGTTTCTTGTAAAAAGCTTCTAACTTTAAACTAACACTCATGGATGAGATGACGTGTAGCGACTGAACTTCTCTTTGAGTCCGACGCTTATCCCAGCGCAAACCAGAGGCTGCAGTGGCGACCTGAGGCAGCTCATCCCGCCGCCGGAGTAACCAGAACAAGCCGGCTCCGGCCGCTGCGAGTTTCTCCCGGGAATACAGTTCCCGGCAAAGTCAAACCCGAAGCTAACTCTGGAGCACTCAGAGCTGATCCCGGAGAAGAAATTGAACGAAACCGTGAGGTTTATCAGGCTCCTCAGCGAGCAGACCAAGTCGGGAACCTCGCCGGAGAATCTGTTGTGAGCAAGATTCAAAATTTCAATCTCCGACAAGCAGGAGATGGTGTCGGGGACATGACCCATCAAGGAGTTGTAGCTCACGTCAAAGACTTCGATCTCCGAGAACATTCCTATAGATTCCGGTATACATCCGGTTAACTGGTTATTCAACAGCAAAACCTCTCTCACTCTCGAACCAGTGAGGCCGAAACTCGTCGGAATCTCCCCGGAGAACTTGTTGTTAGCGAGATTGATCACCGAGGCCGGAGAGTTTCCGAGGTTCCTGGGGATCTCTCCTTCGAATTGGTTGTTGTTGAGGAAGATAGCGTCTAGTCTCTTGTCGAAGAGAGCTTCAGGGAGGAACCCTGAGAAGATATTAAACCGGAGGTCGAGGTAAACCAGGTTTGGTATGTAGACTGTGACTAAAGGGAAAGGACCTGAGAGTCTATTGTTGCTGAGATCAAGCTCCTGGAGAGAATCTAAGTCTTTGAAAGACTCTGGGACTTGTCCGTAGAATCTGTTGCTGTTGAGGTGAAGTATGTTGAGGTCAGAGAGGTAAGCGAGGTCTTTGACGATGACGCCTTTGAGGTTTGCATGGTTAAGATCTATGGCGGTTATAGACTGACCAGAACAGAAAACCCCTTTGTAAGAACAAACATCTGAACCAATCCATGTCTTCAGAACACCGGAAGGATCCTCTGTAATGGAGGCTTTCCAAGCTTGAAGAGCATTGTAAGCCATGCTGTTTGGAGCTGTTGTTGGAACGGTGTTCCGGTTACCGCCGTTGCCTCCGCCGCCAATCCAAACTCCACCGCCGCCGACAACACCACCGCCTATTCCGACTCCAACGCCGCCTCCGACACCGAAGGAGGCATCTGTCTGAATCAAACTAGTTAGAAACAAGAACAAACAGAGGAGCTTAAAGTCGCTGCCTTTCTTTTTCTTTGCCATTTTTTTTACCAAGAAGCTGAAAGAATGTTAGCTTTTTGTGGAAAGAGAATGAATAGTGATTAGTAGTAATGTTTTATGTGATTGTGTGTGTGAGAGAGAGAGAGAGTGAGGTTACGCTACAGAGTGAATGTGGTTGAACAAGCATTGATGATATGTGGAAAAAATGTGGACAAGATTATCAAACAGAGTTTTGATTTGTTCTTTGTGTCGTTTTGTCACATTTGCCTTTGAGTTTACTGTTTGTTTTCAACTTATGATTGCATAACTCATATCACGGGTTCATCTTCTTTTGCATTTTGTTCCACTTTTTTCTAATTGATTCCAGTGAATTTATGCACAAAAATTATATCCATTAGTGTTGAATATTGGATCACATGGATGAAAGAGACTTCTTACAACTGTCATTTGTACATTTGAATGGATTGCATATTTCAATGAAATTATTCACAAAACTAGTCTTTGTCTACTACTAGTGAGACCCAAGAACGGTTTCTAATTAATGCAATTTGGACATTTTCAGCCATATAAAATAAGTTTAATGGAACTGATGAACGACTTTTTATTCTCTTCTTTGAGAAGTCTTATTATATGGTTTAAATTCCACATGTTCTAATTAACTGCGAATATTTTAAACAGAAGTAACCAAGAATGTTCTCATAGATGAAAAAAAATGAACAGGATCTTGATGAGGATATAAATAGAAAATGCAAACCTTGTGACTGTGAAATCTAGTGTTGCTGACTTGTGGGACAGATATTTTTTGCGAGTGTGAGAAATTTTTAATGCATCACATGGCGTGGCACAAATGCTTAAATGTCTCCATTCAACCAATATTTTTTAATGTGTGGCTGCATTTAATCCAAATAGTTTTCAATTCAATTATTGAGAGAAAAAACTTATATTCCGAACAATAAATTACTTTGCTTGAGCAAGCCAAAACAACAAAAATGTAGGTTTCCAAACATTCACTACAAAACAAAAACACACAATTGTATTGATCATGACAACAAAATATACTGATATTACCCTCGTCTAATAGATTATCCTTTCTTCTTCTTTTTTAGCTAACCTAATTTAAAGAAGACACCGATTCAGAATATTCCTCTACCATTTTTACATGTTCTAAAGTATAATATAAGTTTCATATACCATTTGACGCATTTTCACAAGCAGAAAACACGCATGAGGACTACGTAGGCTATTGGCAAGCACATGCTAAACTCAAAATAGATTATCAGGCCTGCAGTAGGCCCATTAAGTTTATTGTGAAGCTCAGCTCCTAAGAAGACTAATGGTTGTGGTTAGCCATGAGGCCGAGGGAGGGAGAGGAATACATGTTTGGATCCGGGAGACGAGGGGTGCGTGTGTGTGAAATCTCACATAGTGATGTCATGTGTGGATTTGGTTACATCTGGATCCTTTATTTATGGCACCGTATAACTATATGTGTTAGTACCGGATGTGTCTCTTTCCGATATACAATTAATGATGTCGTAGCCAAATCTTGTGTTCTTAATTACTAATGATTGTTGTCGGTTTAGTATGAACCGTTATGATCAAATTGTGTAGCAGAATGTCTTCTTTTAATACACGACAAGGAGGTGCGTCCAATAGAGTTTGGCATTGACTTCGTCTTGGTTTCTTGATACACTTAGGCTAATGGTTGTTTTCAGTTCTCTGTGGGATTCTGGAATCTCAGCCCTAACAATGGTCTGAGGGCATCGGCGATAAGATTAGGTTATCAAATATTTGTACGGTAAACTGATATCATCCTTTCCTTATTGGGCATGTATATATATTATGTACAGTATACTATGTACTAATTGAGAAAAAATCCAAAATAACACTAAACCAAGTTTTTGTTATTAAAATAGCATTACAAGGAGAAAAATGATCAAAATTTTTTTTATTGAAAGATAGATATGCATTTATAACTTTTGGGTTAATTAATCCAAGATTTAGGGTTTAGAGTTAAGGAGTGAGATTTTAGGAATAAAAAAAATATTAAAATTTTCAAAACAAAAAGTGCTATTTTAGCCTTTTTTAGTTCTATTTTTGTGACAAAACTTAAAAAATGCTATTTGAGAGAAGTGTTCATACTAAATTAATATTCGATAAATTGTAAATACTACTCTCTATATTTCATAATAAGTGTCATTCTAACTTTTTTCTTGTTACACAAAAAATATCACTTTACAACTCCAATATAAATTATACTTACTTTCAGCTGAAAATTAATTGCAAATTGCCTTGGTTTTATAAATAATTTTATTTATCTCAAATAATATGAGTCTGCGAGATGTAATTAATACCAACTTACATATATTTTCATCATTTTCTTAATATGTGTGAAATGTCAAAGTGACACTTATTTAGAATGGAATGAATATAGATTAATAAATATTTTCGATCTCAAGTTAAGCCGAAATAAAATTAGACTGGTTCAAAATATGACATAAATT
>NC_079514.1:3445909-3470862 GCF_000801105.2 Raphanus sativus
AAATAAAATACACTGGACGACTTCGTCTAAAAGGTCGCTCTAAAAAAAAATAACACTTGAAGGGATAGTAGAAGGTAGTCTAAACACTGGACGACTTAAATACACTGGACGACTTAAATACACTGGACGACTTCGTAAAAAGGTCGTCTAAAAAAATACACTTGAAGGGATAGTAGAAGGTAGTCTAATACACTGGACGACTTCGTAGAAGGTAGACGAAACACTGGACGACTTAGAAATTAGTCGTCTGGACGGGTAATCAAGACTGGACGACTTATATTTAGGTCGTCTGGACAACTAGTCAACTGGTTGTGTACATTGTGGTTTCGTATGGCCAGTTTCCTTGCAGTTTGAGCATCTCCGTGCCCTGTGTTTCTTCCTGGGTTTGTGTCCCCTCATCCTAGATAGCTCCAACCAAGATTGCCATCTTGATTTCTTCTGTCTCCCCGGACCACGCTTTACGTTTGGAGGAAAGCATTCTCGTTCCTCAATATGTTGTGACACGATAGGATATATATTCTCTGAGTATCCTGCATACAGATGATTCTTTGAGTAAAGTGGACATACAAGTGTGTCGATATGCACACCAGCATGTGTTCCAGCTGCTATAGCATGAGAGCAAGGTATTTTCTCCACTCCATAGACACCACAACCACACTTTACATGTTCCAAATCAACCGCACAGTCCATTTTGCCACCTTTGACAAAGAAACGCCATCCATCAATTGGTTCGACCGTCATCGTATCCGCTATCTCTGATCGAACAGCAAGCAAGTATTCAACACCCCGGCTATGTACAGTTGGGAGACTCAAAGCATCTTGTCTCCTTTTCCAATACCATTTTCCTAACTTCTGCCTTATGAACTCCAGCAGGAACGGAATCGGAAATCCTCTTGCTCGCTTCAGTGCGGAATTAATAGATTCAGCGATGTTGCTTGTTTTTATGTTGAACCTGTTCCCCTTACAATAAACCCTTGACCATAGCTTGGCGTCGGCCTTCTCCAAATACGTTGCAAGTTCCGGGTTTGCACTCCGTATCTCAGCCATGTACCGGTTAAAATCGTGAACCGTGTGCGCATAAGCAGCCCCTTTCACCAAGTACATGAGATGTTTCCCTTTAAACTTTTTGACAATGTTATCTTGAAGGTGATAATAACATATTCCTCGGGTTGCCCAAGGAAACACCTTCTCACACGCACTTTTAATGGCCGCGTGCCGGTCAGAGACTATCACCAGAGGCTTGTCATGAGATATACAACTAGCCAATTTTGTGAAAAACCATTCCCAAGAAGGTTCATCTTCAGCATCCACGATCCCAAAAGCCAATGGGAATATCTGAAAATTGCCATCTTGTGCGGCTGCAACTAACATAACACCTCCATACTTTCCACTTAGGTGAGTTCCATCCACCACAATGACCCTTCTCTGATACTTAAAACCTTTGATAGAAGCTCCAAAAGAGAGAAATAGATACTTAAATCTTTTCTCAGAATCAAGTTCTATAGCCGTGATAGAATCAGGATTTGCAATGGAGATTTGCTCGAGATATGAAGGCAGACGCGAATACCCTTCTTCTGCTGATCCTCTCACCAATTTCTGTGCATATAACAGTGCTCTGTATGAAGTGGTGTAATCAAGCGTCATGCCAAACATGTTCTTCATTGCATCAGTGATATGCTGTGGAGTTATCCCATCAATGATCCCAACACGATCAATGAAAAGACTACCAACATACTTTGGAGTACAGTGTCTCCGCTGAGCGATTCGGTCTCCAATTGAGCATAAATGTTTTTCCACATACTTTGTTACCCAAAACGTGTTTGACCCATGTTTCACACTCGCTCTGATCTTCCATCCACAACCGCTAACCCGACATATTGCCACAAGGAGAGTTTTTGTTGATTTGTATATTCTGAAAGAAAACCTACCCCTCACTGCTGTCAACCGCAGCTCTGAAAGCAGTGCATCCTTGCTAACAAAACTCTGGTTGACATAGATGCTGGTACAATCCGATTTTCCTCCTTCAATAGCATTTGTCTTAGCATATGTCTTTTCAATTTCTTCAAAACAAATATTATCATCATCTTCCTCGTCCTCATCTAGAACCTTTCCATAAAGACTGTAATCCCCACCATTCTGATCCGTTTCACCAACAATAGTGTTATCAGCATCCTCCTCCCCATTTTCCTCCTCCCCATTTTCCTCCTCCCCATCTTGATTTTCATCTTCAACAGACTCATTATCACCAACATCTTCAAAACATTCATCAGCCTCATCATTATCACCAACATCTTCTTCCCATTCACCAGCTTCATCATTATCACCAACATCTTCTTCCCATTCACCAGCTTCATCATTATCACCAGCTTCTTCTCTTTTCTCTGAAACCGTTTCCACCTTGCTGCGGCTTGATACACAAAGACATACTCTATGCGTTTTGAGTATCTCGAGCAAGTTTCGAACTTGTCTATCACTTGTAACATGAATGGGAGGACTGCTTGGAGTCATCATCATTTCTGCTGGTAATGAGTAGCTAATCTCCACAGTCACTGATCTCATGTCCAGGTTATAATCTTCTTGAGCCATTGCAACAAGTTCAGCATGTGTTGAATCTTCATTCAATAAAAACAATCTTGCTCCTTTGAGATCATCAACCACAAAATCCCAACGGAAATCTCTCAACAACCATTCTCCATACACTGCATGTAACTTAAAAATCATCTGCAAATATTCAAAATAAAACACATTAGTAAACATAGAGAAAATGAAGAAGTTCAACAAACATTATCGCAGACGACTTAGATTTAAGTCGTCCAGAAGACTTAAAGGTAAGTCGTCTAAAGAGGTCACTTTTGCAATTGAAAATTAAAAGGGACGACTTAATTCTAAGTCGTCCGGCTTTGTTTGTTAAAAAAAAAAATTCAGACGACTTATATATAAGTCGTCTACGAAAAACGGGCTAGTTTTGCATTTGACCGAATCGTGTCAGATCTTTGACTATTTCTGGACGACTTATAAATCAGTCGTCTCTGGAAAGTAAAAATTTCAATATTTTATTCAAACTAGACGACTTACACGTAAGTCGTCCCAGGTTAGTTTTGTAATTGAAAAATAAAACTTGAAATTTAACTTTCTCCAGACGACTTAACTAAAAGTCGTCCAGCTAGACGACTTAATTTAAGGTCGTCCGGGATAAGCAAGGTTTGGACGACTTAATTGGGAAAAATTCTGGACGACTTTGCTTTCCCCGGACGACTTTAAATTAAGTCTTCTGACGGGACGACTTTATATTATGTCGTCTGGTAAAAATTAAATTATGAAGTTTTATTTTTCAACTACAAAACTAACCTAAGACGACTTACACGTAAGTCGTCTAGTTTAATAAAATATTGAAATTTTAACTTTCCGAGAGACGACTGAATTATAAGTCGTCCAGAAATAGTCAAAGATCTGACACGATTCGGTCAAATGCAAAACTAGCCTGTTTCTCGTAGACGACTTATATATAAGTCGTCTGGACTGTTTTTTTTCACCAAACAAAGCTGGACGACTTAGTTTAAGTCGTCCGTTTGACCAGAAGACTCATCAGTAAGTCTTCTACATACAGATGACTTACTTGTAAGTCTTCTACGCGAACAGATTTTGAAAAAAATTCAAATTCGTACCTTCAACTAGGTGAGATGACTTTGTTTGCACACAGGGTCTTCTCCAACCACCCAGAACCTCAAACGAAAGCAACCGTAAGTCAAAACGAAAGAAATATGGCTCCAAACAATTTTGAATCAAAAGCTTCAGTTTTTTGGATGAATATGGAGAGAAAGTGAAAGAAATGTTGTTTTTAGTTCATAACAATTGAAACAGAGAGAGTGTAAAGAGATTTACGTGCATTAAAGGGCATTAAAAGCTCCAAACAGTTCGTACAAGGTTGTTCCCACTATTCATGGCAGTGGCAATATTGTAAATACTTGAAGAAAATGAGGTTGAGACAGTAAAGAAGCCATTTTCGAAAAAAAAAAAAAAAAAAGGGTTAATGGCATTTTCGTAGATAAAATGCAGATGTGGGGTTAAAAACTCAAAAAAAAAATGAGTCAAAAGAAAAGGTTAGTTTTCTGTTTGAATTCAAGTTTTGAGTCACTTTTGCAATAAGCCCTTATTTAAGGGCCTGGGATGTAACTACACCTCAAACGATGAGCAAAGAACATCTGGACGGTTATGACGATGACAAATTATTTATTTCATTGATTTTTTTGTGTTTGTTAGAATCTGCACTCAATTCCCTCTCCAGTAATATTTAAGTATACTAGTGCTGTATATGAAAACAATTAATACAATACACAAATGCGAGATGATCTATTTAAATTCGTAGACAAATATTCATAAAATTTGACTGATCCGATCTATTATTCATCTTGATTTGATTCGAAAATTTTAGATTATGAATCAAAATAAACAATAAAATTTATATCTTAAAAACAAAACAAATTACAATACAAATATTTTTTAAAAGTAATATTCAATCGATCTATTATATTTATATATATTTATATATATACATATATAATTATATATTATTATAAATTATTTTTTATATATTATTTTTATCACTAAATTAATTATTCAATTATTAAAAATAAAAAGTGTACATAATTGAAATTATTTTTAATTTTATTTATGTATGTATTAAAAAAAATTGTTTTTACAAATATCTGATAAAATACTGAACTTTTTAATATCAAAATTATCAAATATCTGAAAAGTTATAGATTGAATTGAATCGAATCGAAAAAAATATCATCCATGCTAAACGAAAAATGGATCAGTATATTTTAAATTTTTGGATATGTTCCATTCTCACTCTTATACCAGCTTTATAATGAATAAAATAGTTTAGATGATTGTTGGCTGCGATCATAAGTTTTATAGCAGATAATTTGAAAGTCTGAAGTATATATAGTATTGTTTGTGTTATTTAAGTGGTGTTTAAAAAAGATTTTTATTTTGTTCATAATAATTGATATTCTCATAATTCTAGTATTATTTATTGCTATTTAGAAATTTTGACCAAATACAAAATACTATATTTCTTATTGATTAATTAGTTTAATTTAATATTAATGTATAAAATTTTGTGTTTTTTTAGTCTTTTGGTAAAAACTTTAAATACCGGTTAAACTGATTGGGAGGGAGTATATTTTTGCGAGGTAAATATATATACATATTTCGAGGTGTGGATTGAAAAGAGACCATGTGACGCATAAATTCACATTGTGTAATCTGAACCACAAGTTTTAAGATGTCAATTTTTACCTTTACTTTTTCTCCTTTTGTTCGTCAAACAGATCATTTGTTTTCCACTGTTAAATCACTGCCTTTGCATAGCACTTTACCATCGAGTAACCACACCTTACAGCACAAGAGTTGATTAGTACAAGTTGTAACTTTGAATTTTTTGCTTTAAAAATAAATTTAAGCTATATATTTTATGGTTTAGATTTTATTGTTGTAGTTATTTTAAAATTTTAAAAGCACTTAACATAAATATTTTTTTAAGAACTTAACATAAAGTTTTAGAAAAATAGATTCTTAGAGCCAATATATAATTTTTAAAGACTTTTGGCTATAGTTTTTTACTAAATCTTGATTGCTACGATTTTATTATTGTGAAAAAGTTTAAAATTGTATAGAACACTCATAGACATTACCAATCACCCCACGGTATAAAAATTTCTTCTAAATCACAATTCATTAATCATCTCAACGGGGTAAGAGTATTGGAATACAACCGTAATAATAATATCCGTACGCAAAACAACCCTACTACATACAAACTACCGTACACCACGGTAACATATCAACAATATGATCTTTTATCAATCTTCCTTTTTTTTTTGATAACCCAGGATTTATAATCTTTATCAATCCTTCTTCAATTCCTTTTTATCAGTGTTAGACATTGTTGGCATTATATGATGCACAGTGATCATTTATGGATCATCCAGCTTCGTCGATATACTATTTGAACATGTCAGGTAATTTACCTTTCTCTCTTGCTAAATAAATTAGGTGAAAAATAATAATACATTTTCAAAAAAAGTATATTAGGTATTCCATTTACATATGATCTTAACACTCTTTTATACCCAAATATAATCAGATAATTCAGGCCTTAAGACCGAAGCGATTGAGCCTAAATTGTTACGAAAGCATCTAAAACAGGAAGCTAATTATATGTCTTCTTGCATGTGATGTACGTAAAGAATGAATACGTACACGCGTCCGTATCACAGATGATAAGAATGCCACCTCTTAAGGAAGCATGAGGGATCATGCATGCATGTCGCATCCATCTCGACCGTTCATTATGCTTAAAATTAATACTTTCTTATATGATTTTTATTTTCTAAAAATAATTTATAATATGATTCCACCAAACACTTGTCATATTTGATATGTATCTGTCCCACGATCATGACTACTACGTGATCCCCTTTATTCCCCCGTAATTACTCAATTTTATTTAGTATAATCACCATTTCTTGGTCTTATCCACTAATTCAAACTTGTTTTTATTAAACTTTTATTTCAAACATACCACGCTTTTGAACATGTATGGGCGTGAAAAGTTAACCTAGTAATTTAGTAAGTGTTTGTTATTATCTATTGCACCCGCAACCGCAACCATAGTAACGTGGAAATATATAATACCAAACGGAAAATACTAACTCATGTATAAAATACATGTTCGTTATCCACAACTGCAATTAACATTACAATACATAGCACCGGAAAAGTTCTCACAAACAGGAATTGCAAATTAAACGTTCTAAATATAACTAAAATCGGTCTCTGATAGTGCTTTAATCTATCAGATTCTCTGATACATAACAAGAGGGATGAAAGTTGAACAGAAGTATCATGTGATCTGCCTCAAAGTCACGTGACACCGTTCACAATGCGGACCACGTGTAGTGTCTTCGAAGCACGTGTCCTTCCTCGCAGTCCGTTGATCGTAAAACACTGTTCACTTTCCACGTCCCGTTTCGACAAGAATAGATATTTACACGAATTTGTTCAGAGTGTATACGTGGCCGAATGATTTTTGGCATTTGACCCGCATTCCAGTAACCGTGACACCGCTGACCGCGCACCCAAGGAATTTCAACTTTGGTTAAGATTATGTCACGTGGCAGCATTACCGTGACTCCAACATGTTATGATAGTTTACATCGACGTGAGCATAATGTTGATGTGCAAAAAATTTAGCCACTATCAATATTTTTTGAAAGGGTCACACCCGAAACACCTCAAACACACGCTTTTCTGTTTTCTCTTTTCCACAACTTCTATTATTACTTGTCGTTGTTTGGTGATTTTTTGGTTTATATGATTTCGTATCTATTCAAGTAATAATATATATAGATCCAAGTGATACTGAGACTGAACTGGCGGATTTGGTTACATTCAATGGTATCGATCGAAAGATACTACACAATTAGAGTTTACAATTACTTCCCTTTTTACTGAGTGAAGAGATGAATATTCCTAGCATTTGGCTTCGTTAAATTGATTGAGTGATACTTCACGAACTGAATGATATTATACTTCACCAAAATGGGTGATTATAGACCTATTAGCTGTTGCAATATAGTCTATCACCAAAATTGATTGGGTGATACTTCACGACCGTCATAAGTACCCTTTGCATCCTTTGTCTATCTAAAACGAAATATTTGAATCTTAATAATTTTCTGACATAAATTTGACGCTTGGGGTCGACCTATAGAAGTTTATGTCGATTTGACTAAGTGGTTTCTGCCTTTCTGGAGATGGGGACCATCATTCGAAACTACAATTACATCATTATAAAATATGCATTATTTGACCAAAGGAACGAAATAAATAGAGATATAGATGTGCATTGCAGAAGGGGGAGAAAAAAAACAAGAGCCTACAGATTATTAAGAGGTCTGGAATCTGATTAGTGATGAATATATATGCTTCTTTTGTTGTTTAATCAAGCCAGGATCAGGCTTAAAGTTTTAGAGGCTTGATGTAACCCTAATTGTAACAGAGGTGGGCTATGGTGACAAAACAAAACAAATCAAAAGAGCTGGGCTGTAAATATATCGTATGGGCCAATAGATGAACATAAATCACAGAGCTGGGCTGTAAATATATCGTATACCCAACAACGAAAGATTGTCGCGACTTTGGTGATAAAATGCTATGAATAATTCTCGCAAACAAAGCCATTTTAACAAAAAATAAAGTTCTAACAAAAAAAGTTGTTGGAAAGCTTTGCACCTTGGTCAGTGACACAAAAAAGAAGAAGCTTTGCACCAAAAGAAAAAAGAAGCTTGGCTTAGGTCAACTAAACGATAAACTTATTTGTAATAACATGAAACGATTTCTGTCAAGTTAAAAGTTAATTGTTCTTGACAAGAAAAAGAAGAAGATGTAAATTAGTTGATGAAAAAGAAAGTAATGTCTAATTAAGAAAATGTGTAAAAATTGTGATACATAAATCAAGTCCTCAAAGGCATTTGATTCTTAGTTTAAGTCACGTTTATTCACTGGATACGCATGGTGATATAAAAAGACTAGGTGATGCACGATATACCAAAGTCTTTGCTATAAACAAAGAAAAAGAACTGCATAACTAACAATAACATGCAACCAATAACCAATAATTTCTTCTCTCTTTCTCTAATCTCTAGTATATTTTGCCGTCCAAAAGATATATAAAAAAAAGACGAACCGATAACGGCTTCTGAATATGATAAATAGAATAGTGGGGGAATCAATTAAGAGTAATTAATATCACAATTTCGAGATAGCAGCTGGTACGCAGTTCTTTCCGGAGATCTCTTCTTTCGGATGGGGATTCCTTTGATGTACCGAACTTAAATTGTAAATATTTTTAAAGAAAAACATTCACAAATAATTGTATGATGTTTTCATAGGAAACAACGTTAATTTGTCATATATGAAATTTAATTTTAAAAGATTTCCTTTCTTCATGCCTCAATAATTGTGTTAGGAAAATATTACATCTAGAATCACTTTATTACTTCTTAAATTACATGTGCAGTTCCACATGAAACACTCTTTTCCTGTGTTGTTTGACCATCATGCCTTTTAGCACAACTCTCCTGAACCTAACTTTTTTATTGCAACTCTAGTTCTCCATATATCAAAAACACTGTCAAGAAGCCTGAGGATATAGAAAATAGATGTCATTAGTTTTGTATTTTAACATTTATAAAATGCCATTTACGAACCGCTGAGTTTTGAAAGACCTTCGACACCATTGATTTTGGATAACCTGCAGCCAAAACAAGAACACATAAATCAACTACAAGACATGGCAAATGCATGTGAACTCTTATTGTTTAGCAATTGCAAAGTTAAACCTGAGAGATGGGTTACATTGTTGTGGCTTTGACGATTAGTAACATGTTCTACTAATCTTGTCCATAAAAAAATTGTCCACGCAACCTTGTCCACATAATTTTGTTTAGAAAACATTGTCCACAACGCATTTTGACTTTTCCTTGTTCACAAATCACAGTCACATTGGTTTGTGTAATAACTTTCTTGTTATGTAATCTTGTCAATAAAGTTTCATCTACAATCTATTGTGATTTGTACATAGAAGATCCTCCATGTTTCTCCATCTACTTCTTTTCGTCCGTGGTTGTTTCGGCAATCCATGTCCACATATATTTTTGTATAATGTAAAAATATAAATATAAAAATGGATCTTAAATTGTAAAAAATATTTTAATAAAATTTATTATAACCAATATATGGTTTTATATATCCGCAATTTTGAGAAAAAGTAAATGCAAACAGAAGGTGAAATGAATAATATACCATAAATATAAAGAAGAAGAAAAAAGTTAATATGAGTCATTGGATTGGTCAGATTTTTATACATGTGGTTCAGATTAAAGTTCGAGATTCCTAAAACTCAGATATCATGTTGTTTTCCCCATGAAGCATAACCCACTGGTTCCCACGAGGACCATTTTGACAAATCAATCCCTTGGTTCCACCAGAAAGTATTCCACGAATGGGAAGTGTATCACAATGTAAAACAAAGACACAATGTGTCTTTCTATGTAACCAACTCTTGTGTTAGACAACGTTTTAAATAATGAATGCATCATCGGCCGATAGCGTCAACGTTCTTAAAGTCTGTTCCCACCCTTGCATTACGATGATTGTATTAGTATATATGACTAATGAGAAACACATGACTGATGCAAATTAAAATAGCTTAGTTATATTAACTAGTTATACATTATAACAATTACGTAGAAGACGTGCAGTTTCATGCAACATTAACACATATTTTAGAGTTAGTACATCATCTAATCTCAGTCTCTCTCTCTCTGGACTCCATCTGGCTATATAAATCTCATCTCTCTGATTGTATCTACACATCCAAATACTTTTGAATCCAGACTTGACTCCTTAGCCAAAGAGTACACAAAATGAGTCGGGGTACAATGCAAGATCCATTTTTGGACATCGAAAAGTCTAACACGACGATGATTTCTGACGTCAATAAAAACAGATCAAGAAGATATCAGATTGCAATTGCATTGTGTTTGTCTCTCTTTCTTCTCGGAGGCGCAGGTATTGCCTCTTTTTTTTGCTTCCTCTCTCTAATTAACTTACAGCTTACACCATGCTTTCAGTAATATGCTGTAACCAGACTTGATCAAGTATTGGAATTTGGTTTTGTTTCTATGATTGACTATATATTTTTATTGGGAAAATCGCATAAAAAATCCTCAAAATGTCACTTACTAGCACTTTAAACCTTGAAGTTTTTTCACTAACATTTTTAACTTTCAAAGTGACATTTGTATCATAAAAAACCTCCAAATCAAAAAATTGACCGGTTCAGCAGATAATTTTTCAAAAATAATTATTTAATTAATAAAATAAACAAAATAAATAAATAAAAATCCAAAAATAAATAAAAATCGAAAATTTTAATAAAATTTACAAAAATTAAAAAAAAAAGAAATAAAAAAAATAAAATAAAAATTTAGAAATTAAATAAATATTAAAAATTAAATTATTTTCTAAAATATTAATAAAAATAACTAAAAAATTAATAACAAATAAGATTAATTTAAATAGAGAAGAACTAAATAAAAAGTTCACAGTTTTTTTTTAAAAAATGGAAAATATAAAACTCAAAAATTCAAAATTCACAAGTGACGATGATGGTTTTCTCACATAACCATTAACAATGACGATAATTGTCATATCTCTAATGATAGTTTCCAACATCATCTTAAAAATGACAAAAAAAATCTTTTTCAAACTTTTGAATTTTCATTTTTTTTTGAAATATATGAATTTTTTTTATTTTCTGTTTTTAGTTTGATCTCATTTATTTTTGAATTTTAATTTTCTAAATAATAATTAATTTCGGATTTTTTCTAACTTTTTGATTCTTATGTAATTATATATTAATTAATAAAAATCAGAAAATTAGAAAACATCAGAAAATTAATTAAAATTCAAAACTAAATGAGATCAAATTAAAAAAACAGAAAAATAAAAATTCATATATTTCAAAAAAAAAATGAAAATTCAAAAGTTTGGAAAAAGATTTTTTTTGTCATTTTCAAGATGATGTTGGAAACTATCGTTGGAGATATGGCAATTATCATCATTGTTAATGGTTATGTGAGAAACCATCATCATCACTAGTGATTTTGAATTTATATTTTCCATTTTTTAAAAAAGTTGTGAACTTTTTATTTAGTTATTCTCTATTTATATTTAATCTTATTTATTATTAACTTTTTAGTTATTTTTATTAATATTTTTAGAAAATAATTTAATTTTTAATATATTTATTTAATTTTCTAAAATTTTTAATTTATTTTTTTTGATTTTTTTCCATTTTTGTAAATTTTATTAGAATTTTTCGATTTTTATTTATTTTTTGGATTTTTATTTAGTTATTTTGTTTATTTTATTAATTAAATAATTATTTTTAAAAAATTACCTGCTGAACCGGTTAATTTTTTTATTTGAAGGTTTTATGATACAAATGTCACTTTGAAGGTTAAAAGTGTTAGTGAAAAAACTTCAAGGTTTAAAGTGTTAGTAAATGACACTTTGAGGGTTTTTTATGCGATTTTCCTTATTTTTATTTATGATAATGTAGACAAATTTTTGGTTTCTTTTTTTTTGATTCACTTCATAGCAGTTTTAAATATATACCATTTTAAATAATAACGAAGTTTTAGGTTGTTAGGTTTGATTCAATTCCCGCTACATTTTTGTCCACAATACAAATGAGTTACGTGCAGTGATATGAAATATTTTTCTTCTATAATTATTAGGGTTTATATTCGTCAGACATTTTACCGGCGAAGAATCTGAAACCAAAAGCAATGACAAAGACTTCGTTGTGACGTCGAGAAACGGCGTCGTCGCCGCCGATCACGAGACATGTTCAGAGATTGGTGCGGATGTGCTAAGACGACTAGACGGCTCTGCCGTAGACGCCGCAGTGGCCGTCGCGTTTTGCTTAGGTGTCGTGAATCCAACGTCGAGTGGAATCGGCGGTGGAGCCTTCATGGTCGTAGGCTCCTCCGCAACTGGTTCGGCGAAAGCTTATGACATGCGAGAAACAGCTTCTTCCACTGCATACCAGGTTCTTATCATCACTTACAAAGTTACATGTTTTTGTCCTTTCCTTGGGTTTTCTACATTCTGTATATATTTACTTTATTATTTTTATTATCTTTTTTACTATATTCGATCAAAACTGAACGAAGATTTTTAGATACAAAATTATAGAAGATAAAAGATGCAATAAAAATAAGTTTATTGTTGACTAAATAAACAAAGAAAAAGTTGCTAAAATTCCATTTCTAACAATGTTTAAAAAGTAGTTATAAACTTAATTTTTCATAGTTATCTTTTTTTTTTGGTTATCAACAACTCACATATGCATACTAATAGATGTGAACTTTAAACGATGCACTAGATTAAAAGTTACACTGGATGAATAACTTTTTTTTCAGTACGCTAATTTAAAAGTTCTTTTTCTTATATGAACTTTTTGTAGTAGGCTAAACTTTATAAATTGTAAAATAGGATATGTTCAAGGGCAGAGAGGAGAAGAAACAAAAAGGACCATTGTCTGTAGCAGTTCCAGGAGAGGTAGCCGGTCTTCACGAAGCGTGGACCAAAAATGGCCGTGTTGATTGGGAACTGCTGGTGAAGCCGTCTATTAAACTGGCTCGAGATGGTTTCAAGGTTGGTCCACATCTCGCCTTCGCCTTATCCACCAACGAGGACAAGATCAAGAATGATATTGGTTTAGCGAGTGTTTTCGTTATCGGAGGCAAGTTGTTGACGGAAGGGGATACATGTAAGAACAGCAAACTCGCAGAGACGTTGAAGAAAGTGGCGGAGAAAGGGGCCACAGCGTTTTACCAAGATGATGTGGCTAAAAATCTAGTAAATGATCTGAATAAGGCCGGAGGGAGCATGACGTTGGATGATCTAAGGAATTATAAAGTCAACGTGACCGATGCAATGGTTGTAAATGATGTTATGGGGTTCAAACTACAAGGAATGTGGCCCCCTTCTAGTGGAACGTCAGGTTTTGCAATGGTGAGAAATGATGTGACTCCTTTTTTCTTATAAGATATAGTATCGTATATAAATGTTAATAATAGCTAGATTTCATGTTGTGATGTTGGAAACAAACAGGTTATGAATATATTGGAGCAATACAAAGATACATATGATATTGATAAGAATCTCTTTCTGCATCGGGTTATAGAAGCCATAAAGTTTATGCTTGTAGCTCGAATGGATCTAGGAGATCCTGCGTTTGTTGAGGGAATATCTGATGTCGTGAAAAATATGACTTCTAAGGATTGGGCCCGAAAGATTCAGAGCTATATATCCGATGACCAGACTTACCCACCAGATTATTACCGCAACAAGTAAGTGATTTGACTTTAACTTAATTGGGAATGTGGAGAATTTTTTTTTGACAGAGCTTTATGTTATAACAGATACAAACAGCTCAAGGATGAAGGAACGAGCCATTTCTGTGTAGTGGACAAAGACAGAAACGTCGTGTCGATGACGACAACTGTGAATTACGCGTTCGGGGCAGGGTTTATGTCAACTTCTACTGGTATTATTCTCAACAACCAGATGGCTGATTTCTCGATACCAACCGAGAAATCTGCGGCACCCGCGAATTACATCAAGGCAAACAAGAGGCCTTTGTCTTCCATGATGCCTCTAATCATCACAAAGGTAATTGAAGATGCAAACTCAAAAAAAAAAGTTTGTTTTTTCATTTTTTGTCAAGCAAAACAGAACTGAAACAGGGGATCTTAGGGTTTCTCAACGAAACATACCCAAATCTAGTGTCTCGGTGATATAAAACATAACCAAAAGAGTTTAGGTTCGTTACAGTCTCAGTGAAACAGAATAAAAAGAATGACTTATATTTGTATTAGCAAATACTCCCTCAATTTCAAATTATAAGTAGTTTTGCATCAAAACACAAGTATTCAGAAAAACATCTTTATGTAACTAAAGAGAGAAAAGAACCAATAACCAATCATATTTTCAATTTACTTTTAAGCTTTTATTAAAATACTATTTTATTGAAATGTAGGTAATAGAGAGTAAAAACAGAGTAACATAAGTACATTTATTATCTGAACTGAACAGAGTGAAAACAGAGGATTATAGGTGACCTAACTATTTTTGTTTCCTTCTGGTAGGACAATGAGCTAGTCGGAGTTATTGGAGCGAGCGGCGGGATTTATATAATTCCGGCGGTAATCCAAGTGTTCCTCAATCACTTTGTCCTCAAAATGAGTCCTCTAGAGGCTGTGAAGAGTCCAAGAGTGTATCACAAGGTACGTGCATCAATGACAAGACAGACATTTTTTCAAACAGTTTTGAATCATCAAATTGATCTTTTGGTTTTTGTGCAGTTGGATCCAAACCAAGTGTTATATGAGGACTGGGAAGTGTACAATAAAGAACATATTTTGCTTAAAAAAGAGACTCGAGACTTCTTGAAGACGAAAAAACATGAACTAGTGCCTACAAATGTGGGAGCCACTGTTCAATTTGTTGTCCAAAACAGAGTAGATGATTCTACGACAGTTCTGACGGCAGTTTGTGATCTCCGAAAAGATGGGAAGCCAGCTGCTGCTGATGCTCCAACTCCTGCTCCTGCTCCTTCACCTAAGCTTTGAAGTTATCAGCCACCGTAATTTCTGCTTATTTTACACAAAAATAAAGCATAATTTCTGGTTACTTTACTTCTTTTTACCTATTTAAAAATGGTTAATAAAACTTTTTAATTCGTTGATTATGTCTTCATATAAAAAATCAATAAAGTTAGAATTATATTTTGGGTAGCTTTCATCTTCAAGGTCGATGATATTGACATCTTATCAGTATAAAAAAAAGGTGAACAATTTTCCCAAAAGAAAATTGTGGACAAGAGAGCTAATTCAAAAAGAAGTTATAATAGACTTAAGATAAGATTATTTAAGAACTGTTATTTGTCAAATTTTATATTTTTTGCCATTTTAAAATTTTTATTCAGAACACTTAAACAAGTAGTGCGTGTAGAGTATTGTTTAGAAGAATATTCAGACAACCCAATCACGAACTTCGAAGAATAAATCCAAAATACATAGCAACTTGGGAATCTATCTCTCTTTCGGACCCCATTCACTATCTTCTCTCTTAGATTCATAGAGGAAAGAGAAAGATATCTAATATGGTTCACAGAATCCTCACCGACCCTCTTCTCGGAATCAACCAAGAAACGGTCGCAGAGACTAAGAAACACAGAAACAATCTAAGGACAACTCTTCCTCTGCTTCTTCTGATTCTAGTCGCAGTTTCAGGTCAGTTTCTTCTCTTCTAATATAATACAGGAACCATTACATGACCCTGAGAGCCATTGACTTTTGCAAGAACGTTAACTCTGTCTGTAGGTTATTGCTTTAGTGAGGACATAACAGTTTGGTTGTTGAGAGAAGCGACCAACCGTCACAGTCATGAAACCAGAAGCGACGCGGTTGAGTCAAAGAACGGTGTTGTCGCGGCTGACGACGGCAGGTGCTCGGATATTGGAGTCTCTGTCCTCAGAAGAGGTGGACATGCGGTTGACGCCGCCGTGGCTACTTCCTTATGCGTCGGTGTTGTTAATCCCATGTCTAGCGGAATCGGCGGTGGAGCCTTCTTGATAGTTAGCTCAACGGAAGATTCGAAAGCTGAGGCGTTTGACATGAGAGAAACCGCTCCATTAGCTGCTTCTAAGGTATGAAGTCTATTCTTGATCTAGTTTCCGAACTTAGTTCAATAGGACCGGCTCTGAGATTCTGGAAGTTTGATACAATTACTAAACATATTATTATAATCATCTGGAGCTGAAGGATATAAACGTATTTTGCGGGTTATATTTAAATGTTTCATTTCGCTATGCTCATAACCGTCTTTGAGTACAATGTGTTTAGCTTTTGAACTGATGATGCAGGACATGTATAAGGGTGATGAGGATGCGAAGTCGATAGGTGCATTGTCGATGGGAGTCCCGGGAGAGATCGCTGGACTTTACGAGGCTTGGAAACGATACGGCCGCCTTCCGTGGAAGCCGCTTTTCGAGCCAGCTATTGAGCTGGCACGAGGCGGCTTCGTGGTGGCTCCGTATCTAGGACAAGCCATATCGAAACACTCTTCGACGATACTCAAAGACCCGGGTTTGCGTAATGTCTTCTCAAGAAACGGACAGGTTTTGAAACCCGGTGAGACTTGCTATAACCCGGAACTAGCTCGGAGTCTAGAGATGATCTCCGAGCTAGGTCCGGCTGCGTTTTACAATGGGACAGTTGGCGAAAAACTCGTCGAGGATGTGAAAAAGGCGGGAGGGATCATAACGATGGATGACTTAAGAAACTATAAAGTCAGAGTCACCAATGCAATGGCCGTGGATGTCATGGGTTACAGGATCTACGGAATGCCACCACCGTCGAGCGGAACGGTTGGTTTCTCGATGGTTATGGACATCTTGGACAGCTACTCGGAGCTATACACTAGTTCAGGCTCTGACCTTGGTCTGCACCGTTTGATAGAAGCAATGAAACATATGTTCGCAGCTCGTATGGATCTTGGAGACCCTGAGTTTGTCAACATAACAAACGCTATGAAGCAAATGCTATCAAAGCCTCGTGCAGAAAGTATACGAGAGAGGATCTTGGACAACACCACGTTCCCTCCTGAGTACTACTTGAACCGTTGGAGCCAGCTCAGGGACCAAGGGACGAGTCATTTCAGCATTGTGGATTCGGACAGAAACACCGTGTCTATGACAACGACTGTGAACTTTGTTTTTGGTGCTAAAGTCTTGTCTCCTTCCACGGGGATCGTGCTGAACAACGAGATGGATGATTTCTCTGTACCGACGGAGAACACTCCTGACAATCTCCCTCCAGCTCCTACAAACTTCATCGAACCAAACAAGAGACCTTTGTCTTCCATGACACCTCTTGTTATCACCAAGGTTTTTTTTAGCATCAACTTCACACACACACGGTCATATACTCCATGAAAACTCACGGTTGATTACTGTTTTTGCAGGACGGTGAGCTGGTGGCGACGCTTGGAGGAAGTGGAGGAATGAAGATAATCCCGGCGGTGGTTCAAGTCTTCCTAAACTTCTTTGTGTTGAAGATGAAACCATTAGAAGCTGTAGAGAGTGCAAGAGTTTACCACAAGGTGACAAAAACTACATATCATAATGTTTTTTTTACTAACATTCATATGAAAAATAATCATTGCTTTGTCTGGTTATTGACTTATTGTTGCAGTTAGTACCAAACGTTGTTCAATATGAGAACTTCACGGCGATTAACGGTGATCATATAGGAGTTACTAAAGATAGTAAGATGTTCTTAGCAGAGACGGGACATGAACTTGAGGAGATATCAGGTGGAGCTATTGTTCAACTTATTGTTCAGAGTTTGAAGGAAGACGAAGATAAAGAAAAGATTATTGAACTTGGAAGGAAGCTTGGTAAAGACTCTACCAAGAGATTGAAACCATTCAAGGGATTGCTCACTGCAGTTAGTGATCCTCGTAAAGATGGTAAGCCAGCTGCAGTTTGATTTATACTAATAGTTTCCTCATATTCAAGTAATCATTTTCTATCATGTAAAGTTTAATTAAACCATGTATATAAACTTTATTATTATAAATAAATTGTAAAATCAAACCAAAAGTTATTACATTATATTTTCACAGTTATAAACCTTACAGTATTAAGTAAACCTCTTGACACAATACAGGTAATATAATCCACAAACTATCTCTCTAAGTACAGTATTAAGTTCGGGACACAAGCCACCACATGTAACAATGCAAGCAAGAACATCATCTGACTCGAAGTAAACCTACGTACAAAACGAACAAGATCAACGCTCATCTTCGCAAAGGTTAAGACTCTTGAGGATATAAGAAGACAGAAGTACCTTTTGACATGGTCCTGCTCTGCCGAAATGTGTTCCTCTCTGGCTATCAGGATGAACAATTAATGGCTAAAGGAAAGAGCTTTCACTTACCTTTTTGAGGAACTGTGTCATCCTCATCCACGAAGTACTGTCTGAAAACACACACAAGAAGCTTATTAACCGGTTAAGGATTACATATTTCTAAACCGAATTAGCTATACGTAGGGAAAAAGTAACGAACTTGGAAAGAAAGTTAACTTCTTTGTGGTAAAAAGAGCAAACGGTGACTTACTTAACAACAGAGTAAGCAGCGTTGTCTTGTAATGGAATAGGATATGTCTGAAAACATAAATAGAAAAACAGTAACTTTAAACCAAACATCTCATAAAGTTTCAGACTTTTATTCTTCCCGCGCGCACACATTTGCAGAGTTCTTCACATTATCGTATCAAAGAACAGAGGAAAAAGACAGAGTAACCGTACAGGAAGATTAGGGATGTAATCAGAGAAATGAGGAACGTCTTCAAGAACATAACCGGCGGGACCGGTAACGATTTTCCGGTCAGAGTTCAGGGCAGAGGTTGACATGACATGAGATATATTTTCTAAAATGTACAACTCCTTGAGTCGGAACCAATAGTTAAACACCCTTCTCAAAGAACGTACGAATCAAGAACAGAACAACTTCAACACCCTTATCAAAGTTTTACTGCTATTTTCACTTGAAAGAAATAAGAGATTACGCCGTTGAAATATTTTCTCTTGTTTTCCGAATTTTTCCTAATTTTGGACCCATTTATTTGGTTGCATTTTCTATTTTTAATTAATGCCGATACGTTTTTAACAATACGCCACACCAGTGCTCTATGATCTTCGATGTGTTTACCACATGTCCAAAAGAATTCATAACCTAATTTGTTTTATGTTTAAATCTTCATTTAGAATCCAGAAGTTAAAATCAAGATGATTTATGACTTCGTGATACGAAGGATCAAAATGAAGCTAAAAACTTATGCAAGTTTTAAATTTACTCGAAAAGTTATAGAAATTTACATGAAATAAAAATTATGACGAAAGATATGATAATCCAGACAAAGAGGCAATCATTAGCATCTATATGTTTTATTCAGGACATATCTTTGGCCCCTCCATGATTTCATTCCTTGACTCTTTTTTTTTGACAAAGATTTCATTCCTGGACTCCCAACATTTTAAAAACTTTAGTTAACAACATAACATAATTATGGTGTGTATTATATATATATATACACATAAGTTTTTTTTTTGTAACTTATATACATAAGATTTTTTCCTACTTTTCCTTTGATGGGGTTTTACCGTTGGGATTGAGATGGTCTTTTGTGCATCCTTAACACGAATCTCTTAACGATAAAGTTACAATCCTTGTGAAATCGAAATGCTTTTAGTTTAATCTAATATAGATTTGTTTTATACTAACAAGCTATATTTTTTTCTGTCGTGCATATATATTCGATTAAAATAAAAACATTATGTTTATGTCAACCCTTTCATCTTGATCCCGCTTATTAAAAAATAGACGGGAATATTTTTTTGTCAAACTAAATTCCTTACACATTGGATATACCAATAACTATGATATATATCGATAATAATATTGTAGCACCAGTCACCAGGTCGAGAATTTCAAAATTTACGTTTGGATAGTAACGTCGAAGGGCTCTAAAATGCTTTGCAGTTTAGTTTCGACTCTTCGAACCGTGATTATAATACAAAATGGTCGAAGAGAGTTTCAAGCTCTAAAACTACAATCCAATTCAGAGATATTAACTCATGGACCCATCGTTTGTGGAGCCTACATCAATCTTAATTCATACATCATAAAGAGCCGTCTCGGGTTATTGCACATGACTTTTCTAGATCAACAGTCAGATATTAAAATACAGCGTCACAGGAAATCAAGAACGGTAATATCTTTTCTTCGACGAATGGTTTTCGTTTATTCATAGAATTCCGTTGTTAGTTGAACAAAACTTGGGTTCACCCCCTGTGATGAACTCTCAAATTCACTTCAATTGTTAGCACCAATTAAAGTGCCATGTAAAATTAATAAAAAAAAGAAACAAAATTAAAAAAAGGAAAGAAATAAAAAAGACTTAGACTAATTTTTTTAACGTCATCCATGACTTCTTCTTCATCACCTATATAAAATATTGAAAGCTACTTTATCAGTCACACAGAATATTGAAAGCTTTATTTGTCAAATTGGTAAACCCAAAACACTGAACCCTAAATCCTTGGGTAAATTCTAAAAATTAAACCCTTAAACCCTTGGATAAATCCTACACCCTTGGGTAAACTCTAAACATTTGAAATATCTCTTTACCCAAGGATTTAGGGTTTACCCAAGGGTTTAGGGTTTAGTATTTTGGGTTTATGATTTAGTATTTTGGGTTTAGATTTAAGATATAAAGGAAAAGGATTGTAGACACCAATTTGACAAATAAAACTTTCAATATTCTGTGTAGATGATAAAAAAGCTTTTAAAATTATGTGTTGGTGATGAAGAAGAAGCCATAGATGGAGTTACAAGAATTAGTCGACGTATTTTCATTTCTTTCCCTTTTTTTTCTTTTTAATTTTGTTTTCTTTTTTTACTAATCTTACATGGCACTTTGATTGGTACTAACAATTGATGTGAATTTGAAAGTTCATCATAAGGGGTGAATCCAAGTCTTGTCCTTGTTCGTTTATATAATTATATTTCCGTTACGGACACAAACTTTATTTGTATTCTATCTTACGTTTATGATCTAAGCATATGATGAAGCTTATTCGCAAAGTTTAAGGGTAGGTACACGTTTCTTTTACCTTGTATCCTAGTTACTCGCTTTGTTTCTTCGTTAGTTTTGACCGTATCTATGTTTAAATATTGATGAAAAACCATGAAGATTGTTTATGCGATAGAACTTTATAATCATTACAGTCAATGTACTCGAGATCAATGAAGAAAAAAAAATAACATATATTTATCTAGAGTATTATGAAATCGTATGAAAGAGAACGCGTACAATAAATATGTTTCACGAACAAATACTTGTTTTTGGTTACAAAAAAAAAGAACAAATACTTGTTTCATCAATAAAAGTAACAGGTACTGCTTTAAACTAATAAGCGTATTATTTTCAGGGTTATATTTCACTAAACGTTTTATGGGAAAAGTAAACTATTGTCTGATTTGAAACCTATGTAAGAAGAATAATTGCCATGATTTCGTAATTCATGCTAACGTAAACGGATCTTCAAGGACACCATATAATATAAAACAAATCAAATTAAACTACAACAAGAATATAATAAGAAAATTAAGGGATGGTGTGGTCCATATGATGGGTACACTGCTCAAATTGCCTTACTTATCAAGCAACCTCTTAATTCCTTTATCTCTGCAGAAAATTGAAATAAAATAAAAATAAAACCAAATTTGAATAACAAAAGAATAATGATCACTTCCTCCAGCTCGATGCCCATGTGATCTATCTTCCTCTCCTCGTCTTTTTTTTTCGTCATCCTTCTTATCTTTTTATTTGATAAACATCTATTTTTTTTTTTTTTGCTAAAGTAAACATCTATTCTTTTTTTTTTCCCTCAAAGATTTAGATTATATAAATAGGCAAAGCCCATAACTGGCCGAAGCCCAGTTACAACCAAACATAAAAACAAAAAGCCCAAACACCCACGGGCTACACAAAACCTACAACAGCCCTCGGCCCAAACCCACAAGACCCACGGTCCAGACGGACAAAACGATGAGGAGGCAGTCGCGACACGTGGAGAACTCTGCTCCATTCACTCGACATCCGTCGATACCGCCTCAACCCAGCCGCTTTCGCCGTTGCACCGCCACGTTCGTCGGAGCTTTGAAACCGGCAAAGCCTCCAAACCGAAACCTAACCCGTTCTACAGCGCTCAGTCAACACGCCGAGGAGTATAATCGTACCTTGATATCTCCATCGACTTTCAACCACTTGAAACCCTAGACCGGCGACTCGAGAACCGCATCTCTCAAACCTTAAGACAACTGACCATCACCGGCAAACTTCACTTCTAAGAGGAAGATCTCCGCCGTGACTCCAACCACCCTTAACCGCGATCATAGCGGGCGAAAACGAAACGAAAATAAAGAAAAAAACAAAGACCCAATGATAAGGATTTCTTCGCGGCAGCACGGAGCTATACTAGTCTCCGTCCTCCGAAGCCAAAGCCGGCGAAGGCAGATCTGAGGGAGACTCCTTCTCGGAAACTAGACCGACGACAGTGGATCTGAGCGAGCCTCCACCTCCCGGGAACCACCAAAACAGAACACACTGGCCGCTTCCTCTCCCGGATCTCCATAAGGAACGCGTCGTTGCTCCAACCACGAACCCACCGACAAGGATGGAGTCGTAACCAGAACTCGGACAAGGCGTACGTTCACAGGACGCCGAAGAAAAAGCCAAGGGGAACACTTTTAATCTAACCAGAAAGGACTCCGGCATTGGCACGGCCGCTCACGCGCCGGCCAACCGCCGGAGCCAAGCAAGGACGCTCTCTCTTCTCTCTCTCTTCTCTCTCTTCTTTTTGACTTCAAAGACCCTTGTGTTTTGGATAGTAAACATCTATTCTTCTTCTTCTTCTTCTTTTGTTTGTTTATTAATTCTCTTTCGTTCTTAACTAGAAGTTACTAGACATTTAGAAGGTGGCTATTGGGACGAAACGTAGGGTACAGTAATGCTAAACAAACGTAGGGTGAAGTAATTTTAGTTGCCAACAAATGTTTTTTTTTAATAAACTCTCGGCTTTTTTATAAATTCTATCGGCTAATCCAATCGGTCACGGGAAAAATACACTTAGTACTATAGAGTGGACTGGCTACCACACTGCCAATGGTTATTTTACATGTATAGACCATATAAAATTAATACTAAGATTTTCTCGTACATAATTATGTAGTTAATTTACTTAACTTACATATATTAATATATAGAGTATACACACACAACAAGACACTGCCACACATAGGGATATTTTAAAATTTTCAGCTAAAATATATTTTGGATAATTTTAGGGATTAAAAAAATATCTAAATTTTTGTATCCATATAATCTTTTCCAAACATTTTAAGAGCTTAATACCAATGTTTCATTAGGCTTGGTTCGTGACTCCTGCATATAGTATACTGAAATATATAATTATCATTTGAAATTTCATCATCTACAAAGGGTTAAGTTAACAGTGGTGAATCTCACATTTCTTTCCGAAAATGAAACTCAAAATTAATCATAAAATGTTTTTGGTGAACATTAATCATAAAAATGACATAATAATTTTGTTAACTTTTGTAAATCCATACCACAATACAACATAAAAGCCACAAAATTTAGATTTGTAGGAATATGCACTATATGTAGTATGTACACACTCACATTTACAGACACGTATACCATTGTACAATGTAAATATATGTAAACATAAGTAATTATAATTTCGAAGTCTGTATGCTTTTGTAGATATAACAAACCGCTTCAAAGACTCGTATCGGCTTCTTAAACCAGCAAAGGTAAAAATAAAGGTGGGTCAGTGAATGGGTTTCAGAGCCACCTTTTCCTTTTTCTCGCTTACTTCTTCAGTTAAAGTTTGAGATAGACACACATTTATATATATGTACAAAATATCTATCTTATTAAAGTAGAAGTACCATTTGGAGTGTTTGGATATAGTAATAGCAGATTTTATATAAAAAAAAAATATCCTGTTTGGATACATATATAACTGATATCTAAAATTTACTACACGAGTGGGCCAAAGTTAAGACAATATAAACTCAACTAATGAGCTTATCATATAAAATGGATCGGACATCTAATAATTGTGTTCTAGATTAGTAAATTTTTTTTATTGGTCCAGTAATAATCAATCAAAAATCGACTCTGTCCAAATATACAAATGACATCGATTGTTCATAAAAGGACCATTTCATACACAAATCGAATCATTTTAATCCAGTATCGCCATATATAAACCAGTTACAAACCATTATCTTTTATGAAACATCGAACCGGTCATTGTAACAGACCCATAAAATTAATATTACATCGATTGAGTTAGTGTTTAACCGATTTGAACCTAAAATTTAGTCTTTATAAACCGGTATTATACGCAAAATCTAGATATCTCCCATGTATATTCTACTTTATTCCTTTAATTATCCTCTTTGTTCCTATAATTTAAATGGATCTGGCGTGGGCAATATATATCTATACTATTAAAGCAGATGACTATTTATGAATATGTCCCTGAAATTTTTAAGTTGCACTTTTTTCTCAGCATTATTTGCAACCAATCAAAAATCATTATTTTGCAATTACATTAAAAAATATTTAATATAATTCA
>NC_079514.1:3470962-3524105 GCF_000801105.2 Raphanus sativus
AAAAGTGAGTTTTTACTAAAAAAGTGTAGAGAAAACACGATATAAGGGGTTACATTTCGGTATTAAAATGATATTCTCCTTAAACTTTATCAGAAAAAAATATATTGATTTCCATGTTTTTTAATGTCTATCATTATTTATGTTAATTTCGTAATAAAAAACTTACATGACAAAAATTAAGGGTTTGCAAGTAGAAGTAAAATAGCAGAAATGTAACTAAATTATTTTTTAAACTGCTTCTCTTTTAATAATAAGAGGATAATAAAAAGTAACAACTGTGCCGAACTTGTAAAGGTAAACACTTTCACTTCTATGTCTTAAGCTAGATTTCCATATGCAGCACACTTAATTTCTAAAAACCTGTTATTATTTGAATATAGTCAAGTATTTAGTATGTTCCTTTATAACTTTAAAAAGTTAACAAAAAATGAGAACATATCGTATAATGATTTAAGAAAACTCCATTCTCTGTTGTTCAATTAGTTCAATATCTCTAACACCTACCAAAGCCCCGTAGAGGTCTTACCACAATTTACAAACATTGTAACATCAGTTTAAAATAAAAAAATATAAACAAAAGTCTAGTGAGCAGACTTAGCTATTCGAATTATGTATAGTAATAGAGAAGACTAACTTAACATACTGATAGAGAACTTAGGAGGAACTAAACCACGTAGGATGTCAGGAAAGTTTGAAAAAATAACAAAAGGCAACATCAAACGGCAATATGTGCTTCGTTCAAATAACAGTCCACGTAGAATGTTAGGAAAGTAGCCGTCGCCTTTTGGGTCTTTTTTTTAGGTTGCAACGTTTATAGGTTTCTGGTAGTTTGTGATTCTTATTGGCTGAGATCAAAGTGTTTATATGGTACTCCTAAGCCGTGATGCAAAAGCTAAATATAAAAATGAGAAAATTTCGGCTTAAATGATTCATTATTCACTCTTGCATTATAGGAAACTTTCATTTAGTCAATAATAATATCTATGGAGGATGCAATTAGATCGTTACGATACATCCCAAATTTACTTTAGCTCATGAATAAAAATGAACAAAACTTAGGTTCACCCTCATCAATAAGATTTAGTTATTTAAGATTTGATATCTTTCAGAAAAGGAAACTAAATAATAAGAATTTAGTGAAATAAAATTATGTTTTTAGATAAATAAAAAATAGTAGTAATTATAGAAAAAAGTTTTTTTGTTTAATATTAATAAATTTGTCGATAAATACTAAACCCTAAACCCTAAACCCTAAATTTTAAATACTAAACCCTAGACCCTCGGGGGAAACCTGAACCCCTGGGGAAAGCCTGAACCCCTGGGGAAAGCCTGAACCCTTGGGAAAAGCCTGAACCCTTGGACAAATCCTATACCCTAAACCCATAAATTTAAACCAAACCCTAAATCATAAACTAAATCCTAAACCTTAAAACCCTAAATCATGACCTCTAATAGTAAACTCGAAATCCTAAATTTCAAAATGATTTATGGTTTAGGATTAAGGATTTAGGATTTAATATTAGTCCATGAGTTTAGGGTTTAGGGTTTCGTGTTTAGAATTTAGGGTTTAATATTATGGTTTAGGATTTAGGGTTTAGGATTTAGTTTATGATTTAGGGTTTGGTTTAAATTTAAGGGTTTAGGATATAAGATTTGCCCAAGGGTTGAGGCTTTTCCCAAGGGTTTAGGGTTTAGTATTTATAATTTAGGTTTTAGGGTTTAGTATTTGTCGACAGATTTATCAATATTAAATAATTTTTTTTTTGATAATTACTACTATTTTTTATTTATCTAAAAACATAATTTTATTTCATTAAATTCTTATTATTTAGTTTCTTTTCTAAAAGATATCAAATCTTAAATAACTAAATCATATTGGTGGGTGAATGTAGAGATTCACCCTAGGGGGTGAACCTAAGTTTTGTTCAATAAAAATAGATGAAATGGGAACCAAGTTTTGTCCTTATTGTTGACTTTCTTTTTACTGTGAAACTAACGAATCCCCTATAATGCGTGATCATTATTGTTCCTTTTGCATTTCTTTTATTTAAATTTTTGAATATTTCAAATTAAGAGAAAATTAATTACATATCGGGTCAAGTATGTAACCAATTCTTTTACATTTATACAGGTTCCCTTTTTTTCCCTTTCATATACGAATCATATGTATATCATATCCCGTAGATCATGGATGACTGTCCTCCGATCCGTATTAATTTAGTGGGGATCTCAATACGTTTATACCATACTCCCTCCGTTTCATATTAAGTGTCGTTTTAGAGAATTTTTTTCGTTGCAAAATAAGTGTCGTTTTAGAGTTTCAATGCAAAATTTATTAACTTTATTCTCCATTCTATTTTTCTATTGGTTGAATTGTATCGGTAATGATGTTTTTATATTGAAAATATGCAAAATTAAATGCTTTCTTAATCCGTGTGCACAAGTCTAAAACGACACTTATAATGAAACAGAAGGAGTATCAATTATCTAAAGTTACGGAAATTGAATGATTGAACTAAAAATTCCTGGCTTATATTCGAAATCCGAAAATATGTGGTATGTTCATGTATGATCAATTACCCCAACGCAAAACCTTATGATATCAATAAATACACATATTCAAAAAAAAAACAATTATGTTAAAATACGGTAATACAGTATGTTTAAAATAGGTATTTATATCACGGATCTGTCTTAGAAATCTGTATATTCTTAGAGATCTCCTTGTATTACGATAATAATCATGATATAAAATAAAGTTGGACTATATTCAAATTCGATATTATAAATGATATTGTATTTTGATGTATAACTCGTATTAAAAAACATATTGGAAATTTTTGAATTATGCTAATGTAGATGGTAATAAGAAAATTATATCAGTTTGACAAAAAAAAAAGAAAATTATATCAATTTTTTTTCCCATACGATGAGTGCAAATGACAACTTCATCTTTACAGAATTGGATTCAAATCTGTGTATGGGAAGGAGATGACAATATATTGATAAATGGGGAAAATATAAAAGGGAGATCGAGATTAGGAAACATATAGAAAACTATGGTATAATATTATATGAGGAATAAATAAGGCCTTGCATGCGAGTGGCAATTCGCGTAATTTCCTAGAGTTAGCGATGGTTTTTTTAACATTTGCCTGAGAAGGCCTACCTGCTTGCCACATATCCAATAATGGCATTTCTGTTAATATTTTACCTTTTAAGGTTTCTTTTCAAAACTGTTTCTATTTTAATAGTAAGGGGATAAAATTTAATGGTTAAACCATTTTTGCTTAGGTATGATAAATATATGGTACTATGATATTTAAATGGGTAAATGATTCAAAAATAAGTTTGGAGTACATATTATTTTAGCTAATAATCAATAAACAACAATCCAAAAAAATCAAGTCTATGCATTTACCGAAATAATATAACTGCTAATCAAAAATAGTAAAATAACAAAGAGTAACCAACAGCTGCATATAATATTCTTAAAAGTAAATATAAAACAAATAAGGAAAACTATTTGTTGCTTAATTTGAAAAAAAAAATCGACTTAGAAAGGTAAATCAAGTCAGTATTTTTTTACCGACTTAGAAAGGTAAAGCTGTGAGGCTTCTCAGACACTTCATTCGACAATGAAAGGCTAGAGTTCGAATCAATCATAGTTAATTTCAAATCATCTTTCGGTAGCCTGCATTAGTTACAAAAAATGCTCAGAGTTCTCAAACTTCATAAAAAACCACAATCAAATCGGATTTTGGTAACTTACAGATGAAAAATCAACCATAGTTAATTGCAAGATCCTTAGTTTTTCGTTGATCTTGGATTCTTAGTCTTTCGCCGAAAACCTGTTATTTAGAAAGGTGAAGCTCAAAGTAATATACTTAAAAGTTAAAAAAAAAACTGTGAATTAAAAAAAACCTGTGAATTCGAAAGATAAAGCTCCACTACGATTCATGTCTCTCGCTTGAAAATGCTACGGTTAAAATCCTGGAAACCATTAGACGGATATGTTTCAGACCATAAAAAGGAGCAACATGTAAACGAATTATAAGGCAATAAAAGTAAATGGAAACCTTATATAATCACACTTACATTTGCTCTACACGACTTGTTTTGTTCGGAATGACCACTATCATTATATATAGGTTTATATCTTGGGCACAAAGTTTTTTTTCCGATGCAATTAATACCCGATATTTTTTGACTCATAATTGTCAATCCTAGAATGACAGCATAATTACCTATTTTGAAAATAAATTAATGATAAAAGGAATGATTGTTTAATTATTATGGACGGATCATAAATGACAATCATAGTAGTTACCAAAATCGACACCAAATTAAAGTCGCTCAAGAAAGGTTGCTATATATGTACACACGAAACTAAACACAATAAATTAAAGGCATTTAATTAATACACGAAATTAAATGCAGTAAATTAAGGTTGCTATAAACGGATGCATCAGAAATTGAATGCAAATAAATTGGTTATGTTCGACGATGAGAGTATATTCTATAAGTCGATTATTCACATGTATCACAATGGCATTCATATGTAATTATTCTAGTGAATTGAGAGTGAGTATATAAATGGGCTGAGAATGGATATGGTGCCGACACATCAGCATGGCACACCCGTAAATAACTTACAAACTAAAGGTTACTTTTTAAAAATGCTTCTTGATTAATAACAAGGGGATAGTAAAGAAAAAATTGGCAAATTGGGCAAATCGCAAGTTTGAAATTAGGGAATTGGGCGATCTCAAGTTTAAATTAGCCAATTGGGCAACTTTTTGCATTTGCCCATGTAAACTTATGTCTAAATATCATTTGGGACATTTGTCAGATTCATTATTTACATCTTTGCCATTTCAATTAAAATATATCTAAAATAAAATTTGTCACATCATCTCTCTCATTCTTTAATTTGTCACACCACCTCTCTCATTCTTTTTCTCTTTCCTTCTTTTTCTCTCTCCTTCTTTTCCACACCACCAACCATCATCTACGGAAATCATCTCCCTCTCTTTCTTTTCCTCTCATCTTCTTTTTCTCTCTCATTCTTTTCTACACCACCACCTTTACAGTTAAATTAACTGAAGAAGAAAAATCATTTTTTCTTTAACTGAAGAATAAGAAACCATTACGCTCATGTACACTCCAAGCCCCTGTTTATGAAATTTATACATATGACACCTAAATGTAATATTTATACACTAAAATGATTAAAATGAATGCTTAATATCATACAAAAATACTATATATCATTTATTAATTATTAAAAGTATAAATACTAAAAATGTTTATTAAAATTTAAAAATTGATTTCTTAAAAGTAATCTAAAGGGAAAAATTATCTAGGTTAGATTTCGATTTTATTGAAATTTATTGTAACTGTATTACATATTACATTCTCTTAATTGTTTGGTTTTTAAAAAAATATTTCATTATATTTCATTATCTTTTAATTGTTTAAATTATATTTCATTATCTTTTAATAATTTAGTTTTTAAAAAATCTTTGAATAATACAAGATAATATAATGTCTATTTTCTATTAAAACATCTTATATCCATCTAAAATTCTAGTTTTCATGGCTGTGATTTTATTGAGAAAAACTAAACAATTAATAGAAAATGTCTTTTTCTATTGAAAAATTATCTAGATTTTATTTCGATTTTATTGATTTTTTTGTAACTGTATTATATATTTCATAATAAAAATATGATGTATTTTTTTAAAGAAATCTTTCATTATATTTCATTTTAGATGTCTTTAATGTCAATTATTTATTGTTTAATCTTTAATTGTTTAGTTTTTTAATTGTTTAGCTTTTTATTATAAAAAATATTTAATTGTTTAGTTTTTTTATTATAAGATGTATTTCACTTATTTATTTCAACATTTCATTTCTAAACAATCTTAAATTTTATATGAAAAATTATGTTGTCTAAATGAATGTGCTTCACATATATGAAAACACAATTAAACTAATATGTTAATTTATTTTATTGAATTTAATGAAAATATTTTGGTATATCAGCTTTTACAAATGAAATGTTGTTATAAATTATTTCATTGTTTTTACCACCTTTTAGTTAATTAGATCATCTATAATGAGATTGACAAAATTTTAGATTATAATACCAATAGGTTATTAGCAAAATATTTAAATTTTATATAGAGTAAAATGTGAGTTCTAAATAATTAACGTATAATTGTTTTGGAGAGCACTGTGCTCTCGTTGTATTCGTAGATGTATTTAAATTTTATACTTAATATGTATTTAAACTCTCCAATGCAATAAGGGATATAAACAAAAGGTATTCATAGATGTTATGTATTCGTACACCGATGTATTCGTATACCTTAAATATATGTATACTTATGTATACATATACTTGTGTATTCGTACACCTTAAGTATTCGATGGGTTATGTTGGTATTCGTATATTTTATGTATTTGTACACCTTATGTATACTTATGTATATGTACACCTTATGTATTTGTACATCTTAAGTATTAGATGGGTTATGTTGATATTCGTACACCTTATGTATTCGTACACCTTCTGTATACCTTAGGTATTCGTACACCTTAGGTATTTGTACACCTAAGGTATTCGTACACCTTATGTATACTTATGTATACGTACACCTTATATATTCGTACACCTTAGATATTCGTACATCTTATGTATACGTATACTTATTTCTTGAGTTATAGTGAATTAGATTGTATTAAACGTTAGGCATAGGGTTCCGGATTTACCCAAGGGTTCCAGATTGTTTCGGATTCTGGATTTACCCAATGGTTCTGGATTTACCCAAGGGTTCCGGATTTAGGATTCAAGGTTTAGAGTTTAGGATTTTAGGTTTAGTGTTTTGTTGATGATTTTTAATATTTAAGATAAATGTAGACAAATTTGTTCTTCCTACCATTTTGACAAAAAATGAAAGATCCATGTAGGTTTCCAAGTTTATTAAATTTACCCAGATTTATGAAAATTACCCATAAATTTATATAATTTTATGAATAATTTATCATTTATTTGGGTAAATTTCATAAATATGAAAGTTTCTTTTATGGGTCAAAATGTATAATTTATTCGGATTCTGGATTTACCCAAGGGTTCCGGATTTACCCAAGGGTTCCGGATTTAGGATTCATGGTTTAGAGTTTAGGAGTTTATGTTTAGTGTTTTGTTGATGATTTTAAATATTTAAGATAAGAAGTTTATGCGAGAGAATTTGGTCAAACTCAGGTTGAGTCTTAACTTCTTAAGACATAAAAATCACTAGATACTTGACATGGAGGCACCAAATTATCCTATATTTTTTGGACTTAATCTTGGTGTACCCCTAGAGTAAACCTTAAGGTTCACCAACCAATAGAAATCACTCATTTCACAATTGATATCTTTTAAAAAAGTAAACAAAATATTGTCGAGTTATATTACATTTTTAAAATAAAAATATTAAAAATAAAAATAATAATATATGCAAAAAAAGGATTTTTAAAAAGATTTTAATTTCGTCAACAAAAAACTAAACTCTAAACTCTAAATCCTAAACCCTTGGATAAATACTAAACCCTAAATTAAAAACATTAAACCATAATAGTATTTTTAAGATTTAATGTTTTAGTGTTTAGTGTTTTTGATTTAGAATTTAGGATTATCCAAGTGTTTATGATTTATCCAAGGGTTTAGGGTTTAGAATTTAGGGTTTAGGGTTTAGAGTTTAAAATTATCCAAGGGTTTAGGGTATACCCAAGGGTTTAGGGTTTAGGATTTAGGGTTTAGGGTTTAGAGTTTAAAATTATCCAAGGGTTTAGGGTATACCCAAGGGTTTAGGGTTTAGGATTTAGGGTTTAGGGTTTAGTGTTTTTTGACGATATTAAAAATAGTTTTCAAAAATTCATTTTTTGTAACGGCTATTATTTTTATTTGTTTTTATTTTATTTATTTTAAAAACATAATATAACTTGACAATATTTTCTTTTCTTTTTTAAAAAATATTAATTATGAAATACTTGATTCCTATTGATTGGGTGAACCTAAATGTTCACTCTAGGGGTGAACCTAAGGATAATTCTATTTTTTGGGGTGAAATAGCACTATAGCGGATATCTTTTTCAATAGATTATAAACACGGCTCTACCTATGACTAATCAAGAACTTGGGATGATTGGAAATCTGCAGATTGTACTCAATATGGGATTATATTGGTTCTAGCAAGTAGATATGATCCTTGAAAATTAAAGTTATTAGATCAGTTCATCGTGAAATGTGTAGGGTTTGTCATTTTATTTTGTCATTTCATTAACAATTTTTGTCATTTTATAAACATAAAAATTATAACGAATGCACTTTGCTGCCAGATCCCAATTTGTCATTTTATTTTTGGGAAAAAAATGTAGCATTTCGTGAGTGTTTCTATTTTTGGCAAAAACAAAAAGTGTGAGATCAATTTTGACCAAAAAAATGTAAGATTCACGTATGTTTCCAAATTTATTAAATTTACCCAACTATATTAAAATTAAATGTAGACAAATTTGTTTTCCTGCCATTTTGGCAAAAAATGAAGGATCTATGAAGGTTTCCAAGTTTATTAAATTTACTCAGATTTATGATAATTATCCATAAATTTACATAATTTTATGAATTATCATTTATTTGGGTAGATTTCATAAATATGAAAGTTTCTTTTATGAGTCAAAATGTATAATTTATTGGGTAACTTTCATAAATTTTAGAGTTTACATCGATTTTATATTAATTCGTATAGATTTATGTTGACTTTATATATGAAAAAATATGTATTATATTAAAAGTAGTTGCTCATATATGATTTTTAAATATTAAATATGATCCAAAAGTTTAATGAATAAAGAATGTTTATGGGGTCCACAAAAGTTAGTTGTTAAAAATTAGTGGGAAAAAAATTATTTTTTATAGGGAAAGTGGATTTTGGGTCCCACGAAATTACTTTTCCAGCTTGCCAAGTTTAATAGGCAAAAAGGTTAAAAATGTCATAAATTTATTCTCTCTCTACTAGGTTGCCCAATTGCCTAATATAAACTTGAGGTGACTCATTTTCCTAATTCAAACTTAAAAGTTGCCCATTCCCCTAATTGACCCATAGTAAAACTGAATCGACCAGGTTTTTAAATCCAATTTTATATATTAGAAGATATGAAGATGATAACTATAAACGGATTTATATTGATGTAAACCAATATTGCTCAAACGTCTCTCACACAATCACTACCATTTCCACGAAACACAACCTTAGCTCTATTATCAGCTTCATCACTTTACCTTGTTATCTTTGCAATCTTACTGTTGTTGTCTCCTTTAAGCGCCAAAGCAAGATCCTCGAAATTCTGGAGTTTCTTTTTTTCTTTTTCTGGCAGATATTAAGAGAAACAGGGCCATAAATTTCAGCTGTGGTTAGGATCTAGCATAATTGTTCAAACGTGGGCTGTCATTTCCAACCTTTCCATTTGTGTTCGTTAATTAGAGATTGTTCTACTATACTTCATCGGTAGGTTTTATGATCAAGAGGACAATAATTGTAACCAACTAGAGTAAATTATTTGGCAGTACTTGGTTCACATATGCTGACCACTAAAGCATTTAAACCTGGAACCGTAGATAATCGTATAAGAAAGAAAAAGGTCTTGTGCTCTTCTACACACATGTAACATGATGACGAACTGAAATATGGAGGCGAATCACCAAGTTTATGGAGGTCTAACAACAACAACAAATCGCTAGATGCTCTGATTATTTATGTATGTTGTGTTTAACCATCTTCTTCTATTATAGGTTTTTTTTTTAAAAAATTATTTTAAATACAATTCTTCTATTATAGGTTTGATCCCTTAAAAGTCACAAAAGAAACATGATTTACTTTATGAATTATAATAACTCAAAATCCAATAGCAAAACTATGGTTTAACTTGCCAATGCGTTGTATTCTTTTGGCAATATATAGTTTGGTTTGAGATTTTTTTTTTCTTATTAACATTGGCTTATCTCTTGGACGTAATGAGTTGTTTGAACTGGAATGAAAATATCTCTATAACGGTATAACCTATACTTTATCAAGCTATAATATATATATCGACCAAACGTCATTAAGCTTATGAAACTAGGTGAAAAGAATCAAACTATACGTCATTTAGCTTATGAAACTAGATGGATATCAAACTATATCATATATTGACCAACTGTCATTTAGCTGATGAAATTAGGTGAAAAGAAACCAAACAATAATATCAAACTGTATTATATATCGATCAAATCATTTAGCTAATGAAATTAGGTGGAAAGATCAAACAGTACAAATATCAAACTATATTATACATCGATCAAATCATTCAGCTAATGAAACTAGGTGGAAAAGAAAACCAAACTATATTATATATTGACCAAACGTCATTAAGCTAATGAAACTAGGTGGAAGAAAAACAAAAACTATACTATAAATAATCCCATAACCAATAATTTTGGAGAATCTCTCTCTCTCTCTCTCTCAGTCTCTCAAATGGCGTCTCCTCGTGGCCTTCCGATCTCCTCCTTCATCGTCCTCACTCTATTCACCTTCTTACCAAATCCCGCAACCTCTCTCCGCACCTCCTTCATCAAGCTCCCGGGAAGCGACGGATCTCTTCGCTCCTCAGCCGCAGATACCTACTGCGAGAGCTGGAGATTGGCCGCGGAGACCAACAACGCCGGAACCTGGGATGTGATCCCGTCCACGTGCGTCGATTCCGTCGCCGGTTATCTCAACGGAGATCAGTACGGATCCGATTACGGTGTCATCGCCGACTACGCCCTCGCCTTCGCTAAAACGGTTCAGGTTTCCGGCGACGGCAAGGACGCGTGGATCTTCGATATCGACGAGACGCTCCTCACTAATTTAGACTACTACAAGGCTCATGGTTACGGGTACGATCTCTTTATTATTGGCCGTTAGATCTTAATCTGTTTTAAATTAACGGTTCTGATGATAACCGGAATCTGTTAGCGTATAGTATGGTCTCCGCATTTAGATTCGGTTTTCTGTTAAGATTCCGGTTCTGTTGTAATTGCATCGTTTTTCCTAGCATACCGACCGGTTCGATTTGAGTTTTTTTCTGGTTGATCATATCATCGGACCGAATCTGTTGGAATGGTCTACGCATTTGATCCGGTTATCCGGTTCTGTTGTAATTGTATTGGTTTTAGCGTATTGATTGAATTGTTCTCGGATTGGTTTAGGTCTGAACCGTTTGAGTCTAATAGCTTCAATGAGTGGGTGGTAGGAGGTACAGCTCCAGCTTTTGAAGCGAGCTTGAGACTGTACAATGCTCTCAAGGAACTCGGTTTCACTATCGTTCTCCTAACCGGCCGGGACGAACACCAAAGAAGTGTCACCGAGACTAATCTCCGAGACGCCGGTTACTCCGGTTGGGAAAGGCTTCTCTTGAGGTAAGCTATTACACCAAAACGCTCTGTTCCTTTCTTCTTTGGCTTTATCATGGCTTTGTGGTTTACAAATGCAGAGGTCCAGAAGATCAAGGGAAGTCCGCTACGAAGTACAAATCGGAGCAGCGGTCAAAGCTGATCGAGGAAGGCTTCAAGATCCGTGGCAATACCGGTGATCAATGGAGCGATCTTCTTGGCTTCGCCGTGGCTGATCGTTCTTTCAAAGTCCCCAATCCAATGTACTACATTCCTTGATCATTAGTGTTCTCATTCATGTACTTGAGTAACAACAACAACAACTCATGTATGATTTATTTAAACTTGATTAATGCACTAATCACCAGTTCAAGTAGTGATCAGCTTCAACGTTACAATCAAAAAGCTTCTAACTTTTTTAACTAACATACAACGGTTTCTTGTAAGAAAAGCTTCTAACTTTAAACTAACACTGATGGTCATGGATGAGACGAAGAAGTGTAGCGACTGAACTTCTCTTTGAGTCCGACGCTTATCCCAGCGCAAACCAGAGGCTGCAGTGGCGTCCTGAGGCAGCTCATCCCGCCGCCGGAGTAACCAGAACAAGCCGGCTCCGGCCGCTGCGAGTTTCTTCCTGGAATACAGTTCCCGGCGAAGTCAAACCCGAAGCTAACTCTGGAGCATTCAGAGCTGATCCCGGAGAAGAAATTGAACGAAACCGTGAGGTTTATCAGGCTCCTCAACGAGCAAACTAAGTCGGGAACCTCGCCGGAGAATCTGTTGTGGGCAAGATTCAAAATTTCAATCTCCGACAAGCAGGAGATCGTGTCGGGGACATGACCCATCAAGGAGTTGTAGCTCACGTCAAAGACTTCGATCTCCGAGAACATCCCTATAGATTCCGGTATACATCCGGTTAACTGGTTATTCAACAGCAAAACCTCTCTCACTCTTGAACCAGTGAGGCCGAAACTCGTCGGAATCTCGCCGGAGAATCTGTTGTTAGCGAGATTGATCACCGAAGCCGGAGAGTTTCCGAGGTTCCTGGGGATCTCTCCTTCGAATTGGTTGTTGTTGAGGAAGATAGCATCTAGTCTCTTGTCGAAGAGGGCTTCAGGGAGGTACCCTGAGAAGTTATTAAACCGGAGGTCGAGGTAAACCAGGTTTGGTATGTAGATTGTGACTAAAGGGAAAGGACCTGAGAGTCTATTGTTGCTGAGATCAAGCTCCTGGAGAGAATCTAAGTCTTTGAAGGACTCTGGGACTTGGCCGTAGAATCTGTTACTGTTGAGGTGAAGTATGTTGAGGTCAGAGAGGTAAGCGAGGTCTTTGACGATGACGCCTTTGAGGTTTGCATGGTTAAGATCTATGGCGGTTATAGACTGACCAGAACAGAAAACCCCTTTGTAAGAACAAACATCTGAACCAATCCATGTCTTCAGAACACCGGAAGGATCCTCTGTAATGGATGCTTTCCAAGCTTGAAGAGCATTGTAAGCCATGCTGTTTGGAGCTGTTGTTGGAACGGTGTTCCGGTTACCGCCGTTGCCTCCGCCGCCAATCCAAACTCCACCGCCGCCGACAACACCACCGCCTATTCCGACTCCAACGCCGCCTCCTACACCGAAGGAGGCATCTGTCTGAATCAAACTAGTTAGAAACAAGAACAAACAGAGGAGCTTAAAGTCGCTGCCTTTCTTTTTCTTTGCCATTTTTTTTACCAAGAAGCTGAAAGAATGTTAGCTTTTTGTGGAAAGAGAATGAATAGTGATTAGTAGTAATGTTTTATGTGATTGTGTGTGTGAGAGAGAGAGAGTGAGGTTACGCTACAGAGTGAATGTGGTTGAACAAGCATTGATGATATGTGGAAAAAATGTGGACAAGATTATCAAACAGAGTTTTGATTTGTTCTTTGTGTCGTTTTGTCACATTTGCCTTTGAGTTTACTGTTTGTTTTCAACTTATGATTGCATAACTCATATCACGGGTTCATCTTCTTTTGCATTCTGTTCCACTTTTTTTAATTGATTCCAGTGAATTTATGCACAAAAATTATATGCATTAGTGTTTAATATCGGATCACATGGATGAAAGAGACTTCTTACAACTGTCATTTGTGCATTTGAATGGATTGCATATTTCAATGAAATTTATTCACAAAACTAGTCTTTGTCTACTACTGGTTGAGACCCAAGAACGGTTTGTAATGAATGCAATTTGGACATTTTCAGCCATATAAAATAAGTTTAATGGAATTGATGAACGACTTTTAATTCTCTTCTTTGAGAAGTCTTATTATATGGTTTAAATTCCACATGTTCTAATTAACTGGGAATATTTTAAACAGAAGTAACCAAGAATGTTCTCATTGATGGAAAAAATGAACAGGATCTTGATGAGTATATAAATAGAAAATGCAAAGCTTGTGACTGTGAAATCTAGTGTTGCTGACTTGTGGGACAGATATTTTTTGAGTGTGTGAGAAATTTTTAATGCATCACATGGCGTGGCACAAATGCTTAAATGTCTTCATTCAAACAATATTTTTATAATGTGTGGCTGCATTTAATCCAAATAGTTTTCAGTTCAATTATTGAGAGAAAAACTTATATTCCGAACAATAAATTACTTTGCTTGAGCAAGCTAAATACCAAAATTGTAGGTTTCCAAACATTCACTACAAAACAAAAACACACAATTGTATTGATCATGACAACAAAATAAACTGATATTACCCTCGTCTAATAGATTATCCATTCTTCTTTTTTCTCCCAACCAAAGCTAACCTAATTTAAAGAATACACCGATTCAGAATATTACCATTTTTACATGTTGTAAAGTATAATATAAGAGTTCCATATACCATTTGACGCATTTTCACAAGCAGAAGACACGCATGAGGACTACGTAGGCTATTGGCAAGCACATGCTAAAACTCAAAAAAAAATTATCAGGCCTGCAGTAGGCCCATTAAGTTTATTGTGAAGCTCAGCTCCTTGGAAGCCTAATGGTTGGTTAGCCATGAGGAGAGGGAGGGAGAATTAGGAATACATGTTTGGATCCGGGAGACGAGGGGTGCGTGTGAAGTCTCACATAGTGATGTCATGTGTGGATTTGGTTACATCTGGATCCTTTAGTTATGGCACCGCCTAATTATACTGTGTTAGTGCCGGATGTGTCTCTATCCAATATACTATTAATGATGTCGTAGCCAAATCTTGTGTTTGATTACTATTGATTGTTGTCGGTTTAGTATGAACCGTTATGATCAAATTGTGTAGCATAATGTCTATGTCTTCTTTTAATACACGACGACAAGGAGGTGCGTCCAATAGAGTTTGGCATTGGCTTTGTCTTGGTTTCTTGATAATTAGGCTAATGGTTGTTTTCAGTTTCTGTGGGATTCTGGAATCTCAGCCATAATAATGACCTGAGGGCATCGGCGATAAGATAAGGTTATCAAATATTGGTACGGTAAACTGATATTATCCTTTCCTTACTGGACATGTGTATATATATTATGTACATTACATTAAATTAATATTCAGTAAGTTAATAAACACTATAAATTAATAAATATTTTCGATCTCAAGTTAAACCGAAATAAAATTAGACTGACTCAAAATATGACATAAATCGATAACGTGAAAAAATAATAACTAAATAATCCTATGTAAATATATAGTTTCATAAAAACTATAAATTAATAATTTATATATACACACATTTTATATAAGTATGACCAACCATTAATTATATTGTTTGTTTCAGATTCACAATGAAATTATCTTTACATTTTCACAATACTTATTATATTTTGATGAAATTTAGTAAAGTTATATCTAAAAACATAGTTAAATTCTATGAAACTTATTTTATAAAAATCAAATAATATAATAAAACCAACATAAATGTCGAAATGAAAAAAAATAATTAATGTATATATACTAAAATCAAATATTTTTGCTGTTTTAGAAATATATCTTAAAATAGAAAAAACTATTAGGAAAATTTTATCAATTAATAACTTTATAAATTAATAAAATATTATTTCTAAAATTATTAATTTATAGAATTTTTACTGTATTATATTATGTATTTAAATGTTTTGTGAGACACATGAGTTTGTGATCTATTAACTCAGTTGTTTTCATTATAGTTTTTAGGGAAAATTAGATTTTTATGACACTTTGAACTAGGATTTGTCACACTATGATTTTTGCAAGATGTTTTGTTAAATTAGGATTTTAATTCTTGTAAATACTATAATACCCTTAAAATCTCATTTTGCTAATTGAATTTTAATTATAAATAATAATTTTCGTAATAGATTAATTATTTAAAACAATTAAAAAGTAAAAAAAGGAATTAAAAAAAGAATAAACAAAAGAGGGGATCGGGTAAAAAAGAGGGTAAAAAAGAGGGATCGCGACCCTAATTTTTTTTTACTTCTTCTTCTCCGCCGAGCTTCCTCCCATGGTGATTTAGGGTTCTTCACCACCCTTGTCGTCTCCGCCGCTCTCTTCATCTGAAATCCTTCGAGGGTAAAGAAATCTCTTCTCCCTCCTCGTCTTCCTCTTCCATCCGACTCTCCAACAAACCTTAATCGACGTTTTCTTCGTCATGTAGGTTCGTCGGAGCGGGTCAACTTCAAATCGAAGTGTTCGTCGGAGCGGGTCAACTTCAGACTTTTAGGAGAAAATATTTTTTGAAAGATTTAGGGTAGATTTAGTTTAGATTTAGGAGACTTCTGTAACCAAAAATGGAAGTTTCCATATTTTCACGATTTGCCTAGAATACGTATACTACCTACCCAGAACACCGTATAATAGGTGAGAACTGTATTCTACCTTCAGGCGTCATATAAGGTAAAAGGTATAACAGATTGTGACATGTAATGTAACTGAGCTCTGTGATTGAGTTGTGGTTATATCTCGTTTTGTAGCTGAAGGTACACCAAAGCCATCTTTCTTGATTATAGCGTAGCTGATTCTATCTTTGCCACGGTATAGAAGAAATGTTATGCTACGATATATAGCCTGGATATATCAGTGTTTTAAATTTAGAATCCGAACTATAAACTAAGTAGACTGCCAGAATGAGTATTCTAACTGTAGCCAGAAGATAAAATAAAATATGATTCGAATTTTTTTTTAAAAAAAATTAAACTTATATATTGTCATACTTATGTTTTCTATAGTTTTCATATTTTTTTATATTTTTAAAACTCTATTTACTATTTTTCTCATAAAACAAAGGTAAAATATGTCCAAAATTGCCAAAAGTATGAAAAGTCTTATTGTGACAAACAAAAGTTCAAAGTGTCTCATTTTTCCAATTCTCCCTAGTTTTTAACGTCTTAACTCTTTTGCATTCATCTAAGAAAATATTATATGAAATTACAAGTTAGATATTCATACCCAATTATTATGGCTACGTTTATTCATTTACTAATATCAAGTGAAAAAGTAGTAAATAAAAAAAAACGCAATCTAACCAATGGAGTCTACTAGGGGTGGGCATTCGGGTACCCATTCGGGTTTCGGTTCAGTTCATTCGGATTTCAGGTTTTCAGGGTCAAAGATTTCAGCCCCATTTGGGTATTTATAAATGTCAGTTCGGGTTCGGTTTGGATCTTTGCGGGTTCGGTTCGGGTTCGGATAACCCATTCAAATTATTTTTAAAATTTTAAAATTCATTATATACTTTAAATTTTCAAAATCTATAAGAAAGATAATATATTACATATAAATTTTAATAACAAATATGTCAAAATACCTAAATTTAACATATATATTGGTTTTCTTTGAATATTTGGATAGAGAATCAATATATATTTAACTATTTTTGGTGTTTTTAGTATACTTTAGCTATTTTAAACATTTACTTTTTACTATTTTCATATATTTTTCGAGTATTTTAGAAAACTTAAAGGTATCTTATATATTTTGAATGTTTTTAATATACATTATATCTAAAAATAATGTATATATTTAAGTATATAAATCTATTTCAGATACATTCGGGTATCCGAAATATTTCGGTTCGGATCGGGTTCGGTTTTGGTTTTCTAAATACCAAAATTTTGAACCCGTTTGGATATTTAATCAATTTTAGTTCGGATTCGTTACTACTTTTTCGGATCGGGTTCGGTTCGGTTTTTCGGGTTCGAATTTTTTGTCCAGCCCTAAAGTCTACATAGACAAACAAACACAAAAATAATAATAATAAACTGATTCTAATCATGTAATGCAAATACGGACACTGCAATTTTCTTCTTAAATATAACATTAATATATAAAATTATACATATAGAAGTACAAAATTATATAAAACTGAATATTGGTACGTAAAAGTTTTTATGGAATATAGTAGGAGTGCAAAATATGAAATTTAAAAATGGATTCCACTTGTCGAAAGAGAAGATATATTATAATAAAGAAAAAACAATTGAAGAAATAAAGGTATATACTTGGTTAACAAAAAGAGTTAAAAAAGAAGAAGAAATAAAGGTAAATATTGTCTGGTTATTCCTTTATTCTAATTTAAGAATCTTACCATGCCAAAAGAAGGACATGTCTCATCTCATCTCTCCCCATGTTGATTTTGCTTTTTGCTCTCCCAATATCCCATGAACATTACATAAACTTGGAGAAACTAACTAGTAACCTAGTCTCTTGGATTGATATTGATCATTTGCTATTTAAATCTCGTGACTGATAAATTCTATACGTTGGTTGATTTCTATGTAAACTCTTTTAAATCTCAACAATTTTACGGTAGATATGTCAAACTGAAATGTCAAATTGTTGTATTTTTGTGTTAATGGAATAAGCAACCAAATAAAACATTTGAACTTGTTATATCAATGAAAATCTTTTTTTTTTGTAGCACAACGATGAAAATCTATATTATCCAAGGACGAGTTAGGCCGTTATAGGGGTCATTTAATAATATGCTAGAACATGAGTGGAATATGGAATATATGTAAATAGAACAAAGCATCCAAGAAGGTTGCAATGTAAATCTTTTTTTGTGCACTTTGCAATGTAAATCTACACATATTTATATGGACAAAATTAAAGATAAAAGAGACCAAACATAAACATAGCCAAGTGCTTTTGTAAGATAACATTACTTCTTACTCTCTAGGTGTAGATTCCATTATTCCACAATTCAAATCTTCAAAACAGGAACCAATATTTTAGTTCACTTAGTGTAGTTCTCCCTCTCTTGCTTCAAACCACTGTTCACTAAAACAAAATCTACTCTTTTTAGAAATTTATGAAGTTTTATTAGTTTTTCAACATATAACTAAGTTAACTATATCTTAGAAAATATATCCCTTATTCTTCCACTGTTAGACTTTGCAATAACTTCTCCTATTAACCTTTTTATTTAGACCTTATTGAAAAGTCTACACGATGGCCTCCTCCACGCCAAACGCAATCCAACAAGTCATTGATCGTTCCATAAGAAATCAACTTGTGTCTTGCTCAGTATTAGTAACGGGTCAGGGGCTCTCATTTTCTCCTTCAATTTTACTTTGCTTGTATTTTTTCCTCTTGTAATTTCTCATTTGTCTGATAAACTTTATCTTCCTTTTCGTTTTTAGATTCCTTTTGTTATTGGTAGAATAAGTTATATCTCTTTTGAAAGCTGTAAAATCTTAATATTAAAACCAAGGAAAAAAACTCATAAGAAGTATATAGGGAAACTAGTAAACAAGTAATTAATTTTATTTACCAGCATTATGTATATTAAACAAAAAGATTACAATAAACTATAAAGTTCATCCTAAATAACAAAACAAAGAAAAAGACATACGAAGAAAATTCAAATAACAGAAGAAATGAAATTTAAAATAAACATATAATGGACATATTGAATCTCTAATTTTATATGGCACTATTGATGATTTTCATGCAATTTTCTTTGCTTTTTCTTCTTCTCTTGGAATATAACAGCTTTTTCTCATGCTTTTTTACTTTGATTTCTTTTTCACTCCCCTTTTTAAATTCTTTTATATCAAAATCCTTTTGCATATATAACAGACAAAAACACTAGATTTTTGGTGATATGTAAAACCCCTTCACCATGTAAAAATCATTCATATATAACTTGGCTGATCCAAGATCGATAGATATGGAGATTTCATGAAGATGATGACGACATGACCATCATGATAGATATTGATGGTAACGACCTTTTGTGATGTGGGTCATGATCATCAGATTGGAAAAATGCACAATTACCCATGATGATCTTGATTGTCAGAAGAGCCAGGGGCTGGCCAAAACGTTGAGTACTTCAACCATTCTGCTTCTTGTTGGTTCCCCATTGATGATGATCCCTGCATCAATCAAAATTGTTTCTCAATGTTTACATATATATACATATTATCAATAAATATCTATATAACTATGCGAGTGTCAGCATACATATGTGAACTACTGTAAGTTCATCTCATTTGGTTTAATTTTAAGCAAATTGGATTAATTTGACCGGCTTAAACCAAACTGAACTAATTCACTTTGATTTTCTTTCTAAACTAAATTGACCTAAACCGGGATCAGATCAATAAATATTAAACCAAGTCTACCAAGCTAGCATTTCACATCTAGCTAGGCATTATTTTATAATGAATTACAGGCATCTATTTACAATTTGTAAATACTTTTATATGTACACACATTCCATTATACTTTAGACGGATTTAAAAAAGGGAATGCAGACATGCTGTCCCCCACAAGAACACAATGAAATCTACTAATGCATATTACCGAACTTGTTTCAATTCGCGAGGTACTACGCATGAAAAAAGACATTATAATATTTACATATATTACATATGTATAAATATACCATCATTGCCTTCGTATTTAGTTTAAAATTGTTTGAAAAGGAGAAGAAAATAAAAGAATCTGCAAATTTCCTATTGAGTGATTTATAGGTTACAAAAAAGCAAACTATGAGAAAAGCAAAAACACCTCTCTTTCTTTTTCTTTTCTGGTTTGGTTTTGTTTATTTTACTCTGTATTAACTCTTTCCAATTAAGTAAAGAACTAGATTAGGACCCGTCCTAAAGGGCGGAAATTGATTTGTCAAATTTCAATTAATAATATATGGTATATATAATATGTGTATATAATATTATATATATTTTGTGTAACATTTATATATATATATATATATATATACATATTAGACATATATATAATATTTTATTAAATATATATATAATTTAATAGTGTTATCATTTGTGTTGTACTTGTTATTAGTTTGTATTTAATATTCTTTCATTTTTAGTATAATAATTTATTTTGTCACACCTTTTACCTTTTAACTTATACACATAGTTATGTCATTTTTCAAAAAAAAACTTATACACATAGTCTCGTAAAATGTAATATATAAAAAAACATATTTAAAAAATCTACTGACCATATGCCACCATTATTTGGTTGTTTGAACAAAAAAAATCATGTTCTTGCATAACTGTGTATGTTGTGATATGATGTAGGTGAAGAGTAAATATATGGAAGTAAAGTTAGTGATACGAACATGAGCCTATGTTGATTTATGTCACAATTATTTGGGTTTTGGAAGATCAATGAGCATAAGCATACACGGTCTTTGTATGCTTACGTTGTAAATGAGTCGGATATTTTTTCTCTTATGTCTGGAATGATATGGAACTCGTTGATTTAAGAGTGGTTCAGTTTTATATGATCTAATTATATTAAGAGATTAACCAAAAATATTATAAAAGTGTTACTGGTTAGGTTTAACTAATCTATGTTGGTTAAGATTTGGTTTAATTTAAGTTGGTAGGTTGCATTGTATAGGAGGCATGATATATTCTAGCAATAACTATGAAAGAGTCCAAAATTTAAATGAGAACTTCAAATAGTAGATAATCCCTAAATTAATAGATTAGATAAACAAAAAAGAATATTATGTAGTCTTAAGTATTCTTCCTATGAGTACTTAGAAAGAACTAACAATAAATGAAAAGGCTTTTTAGAAAGAAAAAAAAAAGATTCTCCATTTTATTCAAATGTGATACAGATTCCTCGACCAATTACTGTTTGTTAAAGATATTTATTATTTTAAATATTTGTATTTATACAATTGCTTCGTCGACCAATCACTTGTATGATGACTACAACATCTTACATAATGCATGACATTATATTAAAGTTACCAAATTATATATCTAACATACTAATTAATATACATATATGTATATACTTATTTTACTAAACTCATGATGGTAAAAAAAGAGGTGTTTACAATGAAATTAAGAGTCAAAAAGGGATTAATTACTTACATCTTTTACATCATGATGAGTGGTAGAAGAAGTGCAGCCCATTATGAGTTCTTCCAGTCCAGAAGCTGACCTTCCTCCCATCTTCCCATCATTATGTTCTTCTTCTCCTTCTTGATGTTGTTGTTGGATCTTGTTCAGTCAAAAAAGTTAAGTCATTTCAGGAAAATATTATTTGGAAAAAATAAGAAAATTATCATAAAACATTAAAATTAATCATCTTGTCTCTTCATTACCAAATACCACATTTGTTTCCTACTTGTTTTTAGTCTGGCTGACACTAAAAAGTGACTTACCTTTTGTTGGCCTTTGGATAATGGATAGTTAGTTAGACACGTCTTAAGAAGACTAAATCAAGCATACTTATATATTAGACATTGCATTTTAATTTTTCTTTTCTAGATCATTATCTTATACATACTTTATTTGTCATAATCGATTCTGGTAGAACCCAACTTGCATGCTTATGTAGTCCCATCATTGTTAAGTCACATGCATGCAAGTATGAAGTATCTTCAAAACCTAACATGTGCAAGAACCGCTTTCTGCTACTTAAAACACACATAAATATGTGTGTGTGTGAAAGAACGTACACGATAAAAACCTCTAAACAAAGTAATTCTATTTTTTGATAAAAATAATTCTGTTTATAATTAATGATCTCACTTTCATAATCCTTATAATAAATTGATAGGGGCATCACTCCTAAACCAGTAAATTTCATTTTGATTCGACAGTGATATTCCAGCTAACTTGGTAATATTCATGAAACTGTAACTTTCACTTAAATCAATTAATTATAATGGAGAGTGTGAAGGCGCATAAATAATAAATACTAGATGTTAAAAGGACTAAAGGAGAGATATAAAAGAATAGTTATCGTACCTGGTAATTTTCATCAGGGAGCAAGATTCTATGAACATGATAAGGATTATCGTCAAGGATATTAGCGGAGGCATGGTGAAGCGACGTGGATGGAGAAATGATGGTTGATATTGGATGTGTAGGCTGGCTTATGTTGAATGCATGATGCCGTTGTTGTTGCTGATGATGTTGAGGATGATGATGATCATGAGCCCCCCGATGTGATGTTGCTGAGGGTGATTCATGATGATGATGATGACGAAGACGATGTTGTTCTACCATAACATCTTCACATGTAGCTTGCCCGGTCTGAGGAGTTTCCCTCCTCGCCATCTGAAAATTATTAAGAGTTAATTACTAACAATAACAATTGGTACATCGGCTGAACCTATCTTAGAATCATTCCATTATTCATTTGGACCGTTGCACTTTAAACATTGTTTTCTGATTATATCACGTCGGGTAAAACTTTAGGTTATATTGTTAGTTAAAAGTTGATTTTCACTAACCATATAATATTATATCACGGGTAATTTGATTTTCTTTTAAATCCTTTTGTAAATCTATCTTATTAAAACAGAAACATTTTGTTAGACCTAACATTTATTTTGTAAGTTTTTAAATTAAATACACTTTTATACTTTATAGTTAAACATACATTAAATCACTAATGTTCATTTCATTATACTACTATTCATGTTTCCAAACAATATACTTATTTCTTTATACTACTATCAACGTTTCCAAACAATATACTTATTTCTTTATACTACTATCAATATTTCCAAACAATATATTTTTTATACTACTATCAATGTTTCCAAATAATACAATAATTAATCTTAATTATTTAAATATCTATCATTTTCTCTTTAAAATTTTGTAGAAACGTCATAATTTCATAAATTGCAAAATAGTGAACTTTAAAATTTCGATTATAAGATTACTAATTATGAAACTATTACAATTTAACTCCAATTAGATTGCATATCGGTCATCCATCAGTTCAATCGGTTAGTCTCGGGTTTTAGTGATTTTTTAATATGAATATTTTAAAAACATAAATTGAATTGTCAGATCTCCGGATTAACCAGTATAATCACAATCGGGTTGAATTTAAAAATACTGATTTAAATGCAAAAATATTTTAAATACACACTCTTTAAAAATTACCAAAATATTTTTTAAATTATTAGTGAAATTTTTCATGTTAAAATATTCCGCGCTTCAAAAGCGCGGGTCAAAATCTAGTACATAATATTAAATCATATTGTAAATACGTAATATTATAATAAATAGTCTGAAGAGCACTGTTTACTTGCAACGCAAGCAAATAGTAACCCTAACGTATTCTTAAAACATTAACTTTTCTTTTCCTTAATCTCATCAATATTGAATCAAAATTGAATTCAAAATAAAATAACAAACACATGGAATAAAACGAAGATTCTTAATACGTAACTTTAAAATAAAAAATGCATTATAATATTTACCAATTTTGTTTTTAATATACTTTTTGTTGATATTATATTCACTTTATACGTTGTATGTCATATTTGATACTTATTTTATTAAACAAAAATTTTAATGAAATAAAATAAAATTCGGTGCATACCTCATCAAAGCTCTTCATAAAGGGAACAAAGCTAAGTTGATCCATTGCATAACTCGGGAGACCAGCCGGCACCGCCGTAGTGGCAGTCGGTACAGCCACAACGCCACCACCAACGCCACCTACTTCATCAGATCGGTTTGTATGATTGGCATTCATAATCTCTCTAGAGGAAGAACAACTCCCACCACTAATAGTCCCACTATCTCTCCTCATATGATACTCTCCGCCGCCTCCACCTCTATTCACTTCACCGGATCCGCCGCCTATAGCGTTCAAGCTCGACGTAGACGACCAATTGCATTGCCTAGGTTGAGTCTGATAAAAGATCTTAGACACAACAAGCTCTCCTTCTTTCTCTTCCTCATGTGTCCCCAGATGATATTGATGCATTACCCAATTGGTTTTCTCCGGTTTTCGATTCTTACCAAAATTGGTATATAAAACCAATATCTTCTTACAACCTTTTTGCTTACCGTTTACCATAACTGGTCTTGTCTTACCGGTCTTGTGCCACCTCGTCTCACCGGAGCTACCACTCCCTTGCATATTATTGTCACATTCCGTTTGAATCTTCCTTCGCTTTCTTGTTCCCGTCGTATACGCCTTTGATGGTCTATGAAAGAAGTGTCTGCTTAAACCATCTCTAGTCACTCCTACCAAAAAATTAAAATGAAAAAATATATTTTGTTAGTTTATATGTTTCTTGTGTGACCCAAATTAAAAGGATTCAAACTTTGGTATGACCCAATTCTCTATATAGTCGTATCAAACAATCATATTATAATAAAAAGAAATAAATATGGAATGAATGGGGGAAAATATGAAGTATGTATAGATGTATCATGTATGTGTGATCAAAATTACATATAAGGTTAAAACTTTGGTGAGTCCCAACAAAGAAACTAAAAAGTATTCAAACTTTGGTGTGACTCAATGTTCTAGATATATATATATATATATATATATATATATGTAATCATACTAATGAACATATATTATTATGAAGATGTAAGTATATAACGTTGCGATGTATGGACTGGATGAAGATGTTTAGGTACCGGGAAGTTTCTCGGGGTGAGTGTAGCAAATGCCGTCTTCTCCTTCAATGGTGGGGATGAATTCGTCAATGAGAGGGTGTGATTTAATATCTTTAACTAAGACTTTTGCCTCTAAATGTTCCATCAATTCCTGATCTGTTGGGTCAAATTTCACTCCTGCGGGTAAACCAACCCAATCCTGCTATAAAGAACAAAAGAGAAAACTTAATTTTTTTTCTTTTTTTTTGTCAAATAAAAAACTTAATTTAGAATAAAGAAAAAGAACAAGAGAGTATATCTAGGTGTATGTACAGCTATACATATAAAGACTCGTATAGAAACGCTTTAAATTTGGATTTTGAATTTCTGTAAGCAAGAGAATACAACAGCGAGCATCATTCTTGATGCTCTTCATTTGATTCTTTTCCTTTTTCTCTTAGAAATATTTACAAGTGAGAAAGGAAGGTAGAGAAACAATTTATTTTTAAGTTAATTAAAATAAAATAAAGAAAAAAGGAATATTACTTACTGGTTTCCCCTCGAGCTTGTGGCCGCAGCTGGGACACTTCTTGGATCCACAAAGTTGATGTTCTTCGATCTTTGCATCTATTATATCAGAACCCGTCACCGAACCAGCATGATTACTCTTGCTCATCTTGATCCCTAGTTCCTTTTGACAAACTTTCCCTTATGCGTATGTGTGTAGGTGAAGAGATAATAACAAAGCTCTTCTGATCATTTCCGAGTGAGAAGAATATATAGAGAAAGAGAGAGACAGGATTTGAGTTAAACCCTCTTTTATTATGGAGAATAAACCACTGATTTTGAGGAGACAAGACAAAAGAGAGTTTTTCTTGAAAACCTAAACCGACACAGGAACAAGACAAAGTAAGAATTTATGGGGAATTAACCCTCAAATTATGCTAAAAGCAACAAACTTGGTCGAGCAGAATAAGAACTGCAAACCATGAAAGAGAGAGAAAGATAGCAAAGAGTAGAGAGAGAGAGAGTTAAGAAACGAAGGAGATGGGGAGAAGAAGAAAGTATGATAGTTGGGATGTGAAGGGTATAAATTAATAAAAACATACGAGAGATTTTCAGGGAATTAATATATTAATATTTTCATATATAAATGTGTGTCTATCTCAAACTTTAACTGAAGAAGTAAGCGAGAAAAAGGAAAAGGTGGCTCTGAAACCCATTCACTGACCCACCTTTTATTTTTACCTTTGATGGTTTAAGAAGCCGATATGAGTCTTTGAAGAGGTTTATTATATTTACAAAAGCATACAGTTTGAAATTAAAAACTACTTATGTTTACATATATTTTACATTGTACAATGTATACGTGTCTGTAAATGTGAGTGTACATACTACATATAGTGTATATTCCTATAAATCTAAATTTTGTGACTTCTATGTTGTATTGTGGTATGGATTTACGAAAGTTAACAAAATTGTTATTTCATTTTTATGATCAATGTTCACCATAAATCTTTATATTAATTGTGAGTTTCATTTCGGAAAGAAATGTGAGATTCACCACTGTTAACTTAACCCTTTGTAGATGATGAAATTTCAAATGATAATCATATATTTCAGTATACTACACGAAGAGCCAAGTCTAATGAAATATTGGTATTAAGTTCCCAAAATATTAGGAAAAAATAATACAGATAAAAGTCTTTACAGATTTTTCTAGTCACTAAAATTATCCAAAAAAAAATTAGCTAAAAATTTTAAAATATTGTCTACAGTCTTTTAAATTTCGGAACCGGCCCTGACTATATGTACGTGTGGCAGTGTCTTGTTGTGTGTGTATACTATATATGTTAATATATATATATATATATATATATATATATATTATATATACACGATAAAATCTTAATATTAATTTTATGGTCTATACATATAAAAATACCATTTTTCTGAAACTTCAAAAATACCATTTGTTGGCAACTATAATTACTTCACCCTACGTTTCGTCCCAATAGCCACTTTCTAAAGTCTAATAACGTCTAGTTAAGAAATAATTTTGTAGTTTTGAATTTTCGGAAGGTTAAGAACAAAAGAGAATTAATAAACAAACGAAAAAAGAAAGAAGAAGAAGAAGAAGAAGAAAGAAGAAGAAGAAGAATAGGTGTTTATCAAAACAAAGGAAAAGAAGGATGACAGAGAGAAAAAAAAGACGAGAAGAGGAAGATAGGTCACATGGGCATCGAGTTGGAGGAAGTGATCATTATTCTTTTGTTATTCAAATTTGGTTTTATTTTATTTTTATTTCAATTTCTGCAGAGATAAAGGAATTAAGAGGTTGCTTGATAAGTAAGGCAATTTGAGCAGTGTACCCATCATATGGACCACACCATCTCTTAATTTTCTTATTATATTCGTGTTGTAGTTTAATTTAATTTGATTTGTTTTATAGTATTATATGGTGTCCTACTGTCCTTGTAGATCCGTTTACGTTAGCATGAATTACGAAATCATGGCAATTATTCTTCTTACATAGGTTTCAAATCAGACAATAGTTTCCTTTTCCCATAAAATGTTTGATGAAGTATAACCCTGAAAATACTACGCTTATTCGTTTAAAGCAGTACCTGTTACTTTTATTGATGAAAGAAGTATTTGTTCTTGAAACATATATTTTTTTTCTTGAAACATATTTATTGAAACATATTTATTGTACGCGTTCTCTTTCATACGATTTCATAATACTCTAAGATGAATATATGTTTTTTTCTCTTCATTGATCTCGAGTACCTTGACTGTAATGATTATAAAGTTCTATCGCATAACCAATCTTCATACGTTTTTCACCAATTTATAAACATACGGTCAAGCTAACGAAGAAACAAGGTAATAGAAAACGTGTACCGTACCCTTAAACTTTGCCAGTAAGCTTCATCATGCATAAATCATAAACGTAAGGTAGAATACAAATGTAACGAAAATATGATTATATAAACGAACAACGGAATTTTATGAATAAACGAAATTCATTCGTCGAAGAAAAGATATTACCAGCCCTTGTTCAAAAAAAAAAAGATATTACCGTTCTTGATTTCCTGTGACGCTGTATTTTAAAATCTGACTGTTGATCTAGGAAGTGTCATGTGCATAACCTGAGACGGCTCTTGATGATGTATGAATTAAGATTAATGTAGGCTCCACAAACGATGGGTCCATGAGTTAATATCTCTGAATTAGATTGTAGTTTTAGATCTTGAAACTCTCTTCAACCATTTTGTATTAATTACAATCACGGTTCGAAGAGTCGAAACTAAACTGCAAAGCATTCTAGAGCTCTTCGATGTTACTATCCAAACGTAAATTTTGAAATTCTCGACCTGGTGACTGGTGCGACGTTATTATTATCGATATATATATTATAGGTATTGGTATATCCAATGTGTAAGGAATTTGTTTGGCAAAAAATATTCCCGTCTATTTTTTAATAGGCGCTAGGCGGGATCAAGATGAAAGGGTTGACATAAACATAATGTTTTTATTTTAATCGAATATATATGCACGACAGAAAAAAATCTAGCTTATATTAGTATAAAACAAATCTGTATTAGATTAAACTAAAAGCATTTCGATTTCACAAGGATTGTAACTTTAGCGTTAAGAGATTCGAGTTAAGGATGCACAAAAGACCATCTCAATCCCAACGGTAAAACCCCGTCAAAGGAAAAGGAGGAAAAAAATCTCTATAAATATACTATATGTACTTATGTATATATAGAATTTTTTTTGTCAATTCGAACACACACCATAATTATGTTTTGTAACTAAAGTTTTTAAAATGTTGGGAGTCCAGGAATGAAATCTTTGTCAAAAAAAAAAAGAGTCAAGGAATGAAATCATGGAGGGGCCAAAGATATGTCCTGAATAAAACATATAGATGCTAATGATTGCCTCTTTGTCTGGATTATCATATCTTTCGTCATAATTTTAATTTCATGTAAATTGCTATAACTTTTCGAGTAAATTTAAAACTTGCATAAGTTCTTAGCTTCGTTTTGATCCATTTCGTATCGCGAACTTATAAATCATCTCAATTTTAACTTCTGATGTTTTTTTGATAACAATAAACTACTAGCCTAAGAAACCATCGGCTCAAGATTCTAAATGAAGATTTGAACATAAAACAAATTAGGTTATGAATTCTTTTGGACATGTGGTAAACACATCGAAGATCGTAGAGCACTGGTGTGGCGTATTATTTAAAAACGTATCGGCATTAATTAAAAATAGAAAATGCAACCAAATAAATGGGTCCAAAATTAGGAAAAATTCGGAAAACAAGAGAAAATATTTCTAACGGCGTAATCTCTTATTTCTTTCAAGTGAAAATAGCGGTAAAACTTTGATAAGGGTGTTGAAGTTGTTCTGTTCTTGATTCGTACGTTCTTTGAGAAGGGTGTTTAACTATTGGTTCCGACTCAAGGAGTTGTACATTTTGGAAAATATATCTCATGTCATGTCAACCTCTGCCCTGAACTCTGACCGGAAAATCGTTACCGGTGTTCTTGAAGACGTTCCTCATTTCTCTGATTACATCCCTAATCTTCCTGTACGGTCACTCTGTTTTTTTCCTCTGTTCTTTGATACGATAATTTGACGAACTCTGCAAATGTGTGCGAGCGGGAAAATAAAAGTCTGAAACTTTATGAGATGTTTGGTTTAAAGTTACTGTTTTTCTATTTATGTTTTCAGACATATCCTAATCCATTACAAGACAACGCTGCCTGCTTACTCTGTTGTTAAGTAAGTCACCGTTTGCTCTTTTTACCTCAAAGATGTTAACTTTCTTTCCAAGTTCGTTACTTTTTCCCTACGTAATTGAATCAATAGCTTATTCGGTTTAGAAATATGTACTCTTTAACCGGTTAATAAGCTCCTTGTGTGTGTTTTCAGAGAGTACTTCGTGGATGAGGATGACACAGTTCCTCAAAAAGGTAAGTGAAAGCTCTTTCCTTTAGCCATTTATTGTTCATCCTGATAGTCAGAGAGGAACACATTCTATCTTCTTATATCCTCAAGAGTCTTAACTTTTGCGAAGATGAGCGTTGATCTTGTTTGTTTTGTACGCAGGTTTACTTCGAGTCAGATGATGTTTTTGCTTGCATTGTTTCATATGCGGTGGCTTGTGTCCCGGACTTAATACTGTAATTAGAGAGATAGTTTGTGGATTATCTTACATGTATGGCGTCAAGAGGTTTACTTAATACTGTAAGGTTTATAACTGTGAAAATAATGTAATAACTTTTGGTTTGATTTTACAATTTATAATTAATAAAGTTTATATACATGGTTTATTAAACATTACATGATAGAAAATGATACTTGAAATATGAAGAAACTATTAGTATAAATCAAACTGCAGCTGGCTTACCATCTTTACGAGGATCACTAACTGCAGTGAGCAATCCCTTGAATGGTTTCAATCTCTTGGTAGAGTCTTTACCAAGCTTCCTTCCAAGTTCAATAATCTTTTCTTTATCTTCATCTCCCTTCAAACTCTGAACAATAAGTTGAACAATAGCTCCACCTGATATCTCCTCAAGCTCATGTCCCCTCTCTGCTAAGAACATCTTACTATCTTTAGTAACTCCTATATGATCACCGTTGATCGCCGTGAAGTTCTCATATTGAACAACGTTCGGTACTAACTGCAACAATAAGTCAATAACCAGACAAACCGATGATTATTTTTCATATGAATGTTAGTAAAAAAAACATTATGATATGTAGTTTTTGTCACCTTGTGGTAAACTCTTGCACTCTCTACAGCTTCTAATGGTTTCATCTTCAACACAAAGAAGTTTAGGAAGACTTGAACCACCGCCGGGATTATCTTCATTCCTCCACTTCCTCCAAGCGTCGCCACCAGCTCACCGTCCTGCAAAACAGTAATCAACCGTGAGTTTTCATGTGAGTGTGAGAGTGTGTGAAGTTGATGGTAAAAAAAACCTTGGTGATAACAAGAGGTGTCATGGAAGACAAAGGTCTCTTGTTTGGTTCGATGAAGTTTGTAGGAGCTGGAGGGAGATTGTCAGGAGTGTTCTCCGTCGGTACAGAGAAATCATCCATCTCGTTGTTCAGCACGATCCCCGTGGAAGGAGACAAGACTTTAGCACCAAAAACAAAGTTCACCGTTGTTGTCATAGACACGGTGTTTCTGTCCGAATCCACAATGCTGAAATGACTCGTCCCTTGGTCCCTGAGCTGGCTCCAACGGTTCAAGTAGTACTCAGGAGGGAACGTGGTGTTGTCCAAGATCCTCTCTCGTATACTTTCCGCACGAGGCTTTGATAGCATTTGCTTCATAGCGTTTGTTATGTTGACAAACTCAGGGTCTCCAAGATCCATACGAGCTGCGAACATATGTTTCATTGCTTCTATCAAACGGTGCAGACCAAGGTCAGAGCCTGAACTAGTGTATAGCTCAGAGTAGCTATCCAAGATGTCCATAACCATCGAGAAACCAACTGTTCCGCTCGACGGTGGTGGCATTCCGTAGATCCTGTAACCCATAACATCCACGGCCATCGCATCGGTGACTCTGACTTTATAGTTTCTTAAGTCATCCATTGTAATGATCCCTCCCGCCATTTTCACATCATTGACGAGCTTTTCGCCTATCGTCCCGTTGTAAAACGCAACCGGACCTAGCTCGGAGATTATCTCTAGACTCCGAGCTAGTTCCCGGTTATAGCAAGTCTCACCGGGTTTCAAAACCTGTCCGTTTCTTGAGAAGACATTACGCAAACCCGGGTCTTTGAGTATCGTCGAAGAGTGTTTCGATATGGCTTGTCCTAGATACGGAGCCACCACGAAGCCGCCTCGTGCCAGCTCAATAGCTGGCTCGAAAAGCGGCTTCCACGGAAGGCGGCCGTATCGTTTCCAAGCCTCGTAAAGTCCAGCGATCTCTCCCGGGACTCCCATCGACAATGCACCTATCGACTTCGCAACCTCATCACCCTTATACATGTCCTGCATCATCAGTTCAAAAGCTAACACATTGTACTCAAAGACGGTTATGAGCAAAGCGAAATGAAACATTTAAATATAACCCGCAAAATACGTTTATATCCTTCAGCTCCAGATGATTATAATAATATGTTTAGTAATTGTATCAAACTTCCGGAATCTCAGAGCCGGTCCTATTGAACTAAGTTCGGAAACTAGATCAAGAATAGACTTTATACCTTAGAAGCAGCTAATGGAGCGGTTTCTCTCATGTCAAATGCCTCAGCTTTCGAATCTTCCGTGGAGCTAACTATCAAGAAGGCTCCACCGCCGATTCCACTTGACATGGGATTAACAACACCGACGCATAAGGAAGTAGCCACGGCGGCGTCAACCGCATGTCCACCTCTTCTGAGAACAGAGACACCAATATCCGAGCACCTGCCGTCGTCAGCCGCAACAACACCGTTCTCTGACTCAACCGCGTCGCTTCTGGTTTCATGGCTAGGACCGTGACGGTTGGTCGCTTCTCTCAACAACCAAACTGTTATGTCCTCACTAAAGCAATAACCTACAGACAGAGTTTAACGTTCTTGCAAAAGTCAATGGCTTTCAGGGTCATGTAATGGTTCCTGTATTATATTAGAAGAGAAGAAACAGACCTGAAACTGCGACTAGGATCAGAAGAAGCAGAGGAAGAGTTGTCCTCAGATTGTTTCTGTGTTTCTTAGTCTCTGCGACCGTTTCTTGGTTGATTCCGAGAAGAGGGTCGGTGAGGATTCTGTGAACCATATTTAGATATATTTCTCTTTCCTCTATGAATCTAAGAGAGAAGATAGTGAATGGGGTCCCAAAAGAGAGATAGATTCCCAAGTTGCTATATATTTTGGATTTATTCTTCTAAGTTCGTGATTGGGTTGTCTGAATATTCTTCTAAACAATACTCTACACGCAATACTTGAAACCCAATCGGTTTACTATTAAATGGGCTAAAAGATAATTATATCATATATATATATATATATAATTAAGCTGAATTAGTTGGAGTTTTTCTGTTAAAAAACATAGAAACCGCCCATTTAAAGTTTTGAATAAAAATTTTAAAAAAGAAAAAAATATAAAAATTTGACAAATGACAAGTCTTAAATAATCTTATCTTAACTTCTTTTTCAATTAGCTCTCTTGTCCACAGTTTTCTTTTGGGATAATTGTTCACATTTTGTTAATACTGATAAGATGTCAATATCATCGACCTTAAAATGAAAGCCACCAAAAATATAATTCTAACTTTATTGATTTTTTATATGAATACATAATCAACGATTTAGAAAGTTTTATTAACCATTTTTAAATAGGTAAAAAAGAAGTAAAGTAACCAGAAATTATGCTTTATTTTTGTGTAAAATAAGCAGAAATTATGGTGGGTGATAACTTTAAAGCATAGGTGAAGGAGCAGGAGTTGGAGCAGCATAAGCAGCAGCTGGCTTCCCGTCTTTTCGGAGATCACTAACTGCCGTCAAAACTGTCGTAGAATCATCTACTCTGTTTTGGACAACAAATTGAACAGTGGCTCCCACATTTGTAGGCACTAGTTCATGTTTTTTCGCCTTCAAGAAGTCTTGAGTCTCTTTTTTAAGCAAAATATGTTCTTTATTGTACACTTCCCAGTCCTCATATAACACTTGGTTTGGTTCCAACTGCACAAAAACCACAAGATCAATTTGATGATGCAAAACTGTTTGAAAAATTGTCTGTTTGTCATTGAAGCACGTACCTTGTGATACACTCTTGGACTCTTCACAGACTCTAGAGGACTCATTTTGAGGACAAAGTGATTGAGGAACACTTGGATTACCGCCGGAATTATATAAATCCCGCCGCTCGCTCCAATAACTCCGGCTAGCTCATTGTCCTACCAGGATGAAACAAAAACAGTTAGGTTACCTACAATCCTCTGTTTTCACTCTGTTCAGTGGAGATAATAAATGTACTTATGTTCCTCTGTTTTTACTCTGTATTACTCCCTCCATTTCAATAAAATAGTATTTTGTATTTTAATAAAAAGTTAAAAGTAAATTAAAAATATGATTGGTTATTGGTTTTTTATCTCTTTAACTAAATTAGGAAAACATAAAGATGTTTTTCTAAATACTTGTTTTTGATGCAAAACTACTTAAATTTGAAAAGGAGGGAGTATTTGCTGATACAAATATGTCATTTTTTTGTTCTATTTCACCGAGACTGTAACGAACCTAAACTCTATTGGTTATGTTTTATATCACTGAGACACTAGTTTTGGCTATGTTTCGTTGAGAAACCCTAAGATCCTCTGTTTCAGTTCTGTTTTGCTTGACAAAAATGAAAAAACAAACTTTTTTTTTCATGAGTTTGCATCTTCAAATTACCTTTGTGATGATTAGAGGCATCATGGAAGACAAAGGTCTCTTGTTTGCCTTGATGTAATTCGCGGGTGCCGCAGATTTCTCTGTTGGTATCCAGAAATCAGCCATCTGGTTGTTGAGAATAATACCAGTAGAAGTCGACATAAACCCTGCCCCGAACGCGTAATTCACAGTTGTTGTCATCGACACGACGTTTCTGTCTCTGTCCACTACACAGAAATGGCTCGTCCCTTCATCCTTGAGCTGTTTGTATCTGTTATAGCGTAAAGCTCTGTCAAAAAAGTCTCTCCACATTCCCAATTCAGTTAAATCAAGCCACTTACTTGTTGCGGTAATAGTCTGGTGGGTAAGTCTGGTCATCGGATATATAGCTCTGAATCCTTCGGGCCCAATCCTTAGAAGTCATATTTTTCACGACATCAGATATTCCCTCAACAAATGCAGGATCTCCTAGATCCATTCGAGCTACAAGCATAAACTTTATGGCTTCTATAACCCGATGCAGAAAGAGATCCTTATCAATATCATGTGTATCTTTGTATTGCTCCAATATATTCATAACCTGTTTGTTTCCAACATCACAACATGAAATCTAGCTATTATTAACATTTATATACGATACGATATCTTATAAAAAGGAAAGGAGTCACATCATTTCTCACCATTGCAAAACCTGACGTTCCACTAGAAGGAGGCCACATTCCTTGTAGTTTGAACCCCATAACATCATTTACAACCATTGCATCGGTCACGTTAACTTTGTAATTCCTCAGATCATCCAACGTCATGCTCCCTCCGGCATTATTCAGATCATTTACTAGATTTTCAGCCACATCATCTTGGTAAAACGCTGTGGCCCCTTTCAGTCCCGGCTCTAGGGTATGGCCACATAGGCAATTGCCCTAGGTCCATGGATCCAAACAATTTTTTAGTGTTATTTTACTAATTACAAAGGTCATTTTAGTTTGTTAAATCAGCAATTTGTTGATGAAATTATAACAAAAAGGTTTATTATCAACTAAACCTATTTTAGATACCAAAAGACTAAAAAAATGTTGGCTTCATCATTCTTAATTTTTTCCATTGATAAAGCATAGTTTATACATAAAGACCCATCTTTTTAATTCTTTTTCTCTTTGAACACCACAATAAATTGCTTCAGTTTAAAAAAAAACTGTAATAAAGAAAGTTTATAAAAGGGTCTCTATTTTATGTTTGGCCCAAGGCTATTAATTTTCTTAAGACGGCCCTGGCCCCTTTGTCCGCCACTTTCTTCAACGTCTCGGCGAGTTTGCTGTTCTTACATGTATCCCCTTCCGTCAACAATTTGCCTCCGATAACGAAAACACTCGCTAAACCAATATCATTCTTGATCTTGTCCTCGTTGGTGGATAAGGCGAAGGCGAGATGTGGACCAACTTTGAAACCATCTCGAGCCAGTTTAATAGACGGTTTCACCAGTAGTTTCCAATCAACACGGCCATTTTTGGTCCACGCTTCGTGAAGACCAGCTACCTCTCCTGGAACTGCTACAGACAATGGTCCTTTTTGTTTCTTCTCCTCTCTGTCCTTGAACATATCCTATTTTACAATTTATAAAGTTTAGCCTACTACAAAAAGTTCATATAAGAAAAAGAATTTTTAAATTAGCGTACTGAAAAAAGTTATTCATCCAGTGTAACTTTTAATCTAGTGCAAGTTTACATCTATTAGTATGCATATGTGAGTTGTTGATAACCAAAAATAGGATAACTATTAAAAATTAAGTTCATAACTACTTTTTAAACATTGTTAGAAATGGAATTTTAGCAACTTTTTCTTTGTTTATTTAGTCAACAATAAACTTACTTTATTGCATCTTTTATCTTCTATAATTCTGTATCTAAACATCTTCGTTCAGTTTTGATCGAATATAGTAAAAAAGATAATAAAAAATAATAAAATAAATATATACTGAATTTAGAAAACCCAAGGAAAGGACAAAAAACATGTAATTTTTGTAAGTGATGATAAGAACCTGGTGTGCAGTGGAAGAAGCTGTTTCTCGCATGTCATAAGCTTTCGCCGAACCAGTTGCGGAGCCTACGACCATGAAGGCTCCACCGCCGATTCCACTAGACGTTGGATTCACGACACCTAAGCAAAATGCGACGGCCACTGCGGCGTCTACGGCAGAGCCGTCTAGTCGTCTTAGCACGTCCGCACCAATCTCTGAACATGTCTCGTGATCGGCGGCGACGACGCCGTTTCGCGACGTCACAACGAAGTCTTTGTCATTGCTTTTGGTTTCAGATTCTTCGCCGGTAAAATGTCTGACGAATGTAAACCCTAATAATTATAGAAGAAAAATATTTCATATCACTGCACTGCACGTAACTCATTTGTATTATGGACAAAAATGTAGCCGGAACTGAATTAAACCTAACAACCTAAAACTTCGTTATTTATTTAAAATGGTATATATTTAAAACTATGAACTGAATCAAAAAAGAAACCAAAACCTTGTCTACATTATCATAAAAAATAAAAAAATATAGTCTATCTTAGAAACCAAACCAAATTCCGATACTTGATCAAGTCTGGTTACGGCATATTTACTGAAAGCATATGGTGTAAGACTGTAAGTTGCCAAATTTTAGCAAAAAAAAAAAAAAAAAAAAAGACTGTAAGTTAATTAGAGAGAGGAAGCAAACAAACAAAAAAAGAGGCAATACCTGCGCCTCCGAGAAGAAAGAGAGACAAACACAATGCAATTGCAATCTGATTTCTTCTTGAGCTGTTTTTATTGACGTCAGAAATCATCGTCGTGCCAGACTTTTCGATGTCCAAAAATGGATCTTGCATTGTACCCCGACTCATTTTGTGTACTCTTTCGCTAAAGAGTCAAGTCTGGATTCAATAGTATTTGGATATGTGCAGATACATTCGGAGAGATGATATTTATATAGCCAGATGTACTAACCCTAAAATATGTTAATGTTGCATGAAACTGCACGTTTCTACGTAACTGTTATAATGTATAACTAGTTAATCTAACTAAGCTATTTTAATTTGCATCAGTCACGTGTTTCTCATTAGTTATAATATATATACAATCATCGTAATGCAAGGGTGGGAACAGACTTTAAAAACGTTGACCCCATCGGCTGATGATGCATTCATTATTTAGAACGTTGCCTGACACGATTACTAAGCAGTGCTGTCCTAATAAATTTGGTGGCCTGAAGCATATTTATATACAATAACATATATTTTATTTTAAAATATATTCATACAAAACATTTATTATGTTTTCTATTTGAAATATAAAATAATATAGTAGATATTTCAATAAAATAAAAAAACTAGTTTATTTGAATTATTTTTATTTGCAGTCTTAAGTAACCCAAAAAAAACAAATAAATTATTCAAACTAAAAGCGGAACACACATGTCAAAAACAAAATTGATTAAAATACTCTAAGTTAGTTGCCAAATTTTCAAAATACATTCAATCAGTTAGGCATTTGAATTTATGATTTAATGATTATTGTTTGTACTTTAGTATTTATGGGATATGATTGGGTTTATAAACTTCTATATAGGATTATTATTTTTTTATAAATGATTATATTTTATAATTTTATAACAAATTTAGTGTATTTATGAAAATAATTTATCATTTAAAAGTAAATTTAAACAATAGTATTAAACTTGTGGTAAAATTAAAAATATTCTGAAAAATACAAATCTAACATAAACCATAACGCTGAATATGCAAGATCCCAATTCAAACAAAAAGTGAACATAATGATTTTAACTACTTGACCATTAATCGTTTTCAGAAAATTGTGGCCTCAAAAATTGTAACTAATTTTGTGGCCTAAAGCTATTGACTCACTGGCCTTAGGGCAAGGACGACCCTGTCATTGAGGCATGAAGGATTTTTTTTTTACAAAATTGAATTTCATATATTACAAATTAACGTTGTTTCGTATGAAAACATCATACAATTATTTGTGAATTTTTTCTTTAAAAATATTTATAATTTAAGTTTGGTACATCAAATGAATCCCATCCGAAAGAACTGCGTACCAGCTGCTATCTCGAAATTGTGATATTAATTAGTCTTAATTGTTTCCCCCACTATTCGTCTTTTTATACATATCTTTTGGACGGCAAAATATGCCAGAGACTAGAGAAAGAGACAGGGCCGTCATTGCCATAACGATAGTGAGGCAATAGCTTTGAGCCACAAAATTAGTTACAATTTTTGAGGCCACAATTTTCTGAAAACGATTAATGGTTAAGTGGTTAAAATCATTATTTTCACTCTTTGTTTGAGTTGAAATCTTACATCTTCAACGTTATGGTTTATGTTAGACTTATATTTTTCGGAATAATTTTAATTTTACCACAAGTTTAATATCAATATTTAAATTTACTTTGAAATGATAAATTATTTTCATAAATACGCTAAATTTGTGATAAAATTATAAAATCATTTATAAAAAATTTAATAATCATATATAGAAGTTTATAAACCCAATCACATCCCATAAATAATAAAGTACAAAAAATAATCATTAAATCATAAATTCAAATGTCTAAATGATTGAATGTATTTTGAAAATTTGGTAACTAGCTAGCTTAGTGTACTTTAATCAATTTTTTTTGACATGTGTGTTCCTCTTTTAGTTTGAATAATTTATTTGTTATTTTTTCTTCTTTGGGTTATTTAAGATTGCAAATAAAAATAACTCGAATAAACTAGTGTTTTTTATTTTATTAAAATATCTACTATATTATTTTATATTTCAAGTAGAAAATATAATATGTATTTTTGTATGAATATATTTTAAAATAGAATATATGTTATTGTATATAGATATGCTTTAGGTCACCAAATTTATTGAAACGGCACTGGAAAAGAAAAAGATGTAAGTTAAAGAACAAGGTGAGAGATGACAAAGAAGTTAACAAAAGAAGAACTTCGTTTTCTCAATAATTTCGGCTTTCACACACCCAAGCTTCTTCTATAAATACTCAACGTAAGGCAAAAGAAAATCATCCCAAAAACAAGAAAGAGAGAACAAGAGAAGAAGAGAATGAGCAAGAGAGAAAATAGGAAAACATAAAATCTTTCATGTGAGATAAGCTATCTTTAAAAGAAAATTAACTATAATTTTTTGAGTGTATTTGGATTGGGATGTGAGTTGAGAAATTGTAAAATTTTCTGGGTTAATAATAAAAGATCTGTAGCAGGTCTGGAGACCTAGGCAAAATTGGCCGAATTCCGTTAACAATTTTGTGTACCTTCTCGCAACCATAACTTTCGGTAACTTCCTCGCAAATTTGATCGGTATATTTTCTAACAGAAGAAATTATTGGTTATTGGTTGCATGTTATTGTTAGTTATGCAGTTCTTTTTTTTATTTATAGCAATGACTTTGGTATATCGTGCATCACTTAGTCTTTTTATATCACCATGCGTATCCAGTGAATAAATGTGACTTAAACTAAGAATCAAATGCCTTTGAAGACTTGGACATTAGAGGTATTTTGATCCCAAATAGGCAAATAAAATTTTTACACCTTTTACTTAATTTAGACATTACTTTCTTTTCAATCAACCAAATTACATCTTCTTTTTCTTGTCAAGAACAATTCACTTTTAACTTGGCGGAAATCTTTTTATGTTATTACAAATAGATTTATCGTTTAGTTGACCTAAGCCAAGGTGCAAAGCTTTTTTTTTTTGTCACTGACCAAGGTGCAAAGCTTTCCAACAATTCACTTTTTTTGTCACTTGTTAAAATGTCTTTGTTTGCGAGAAGTATTCATAGCATTTTATCACCAAAGCCGCGACAATCTTTCGTTGTTGGGTTATGGCATATACGATATATTTACAGCCCAGCTCTTTGTGATTTATGTTTTTCTATTGGCCCATACAATATATTTACAGCCCAGCTCTTTTGATTTGTTTTGTTTTGTCTACCACAGCCCACCTCTGTTCGATTGTGGTTACATCAGACCTCTAAAACTTTAAGCCTGATCCTGACTTGATTAAAAAGCAAAAGAGGCATATATATTAATCACTAATCAGGTTCCAGTTAATAATCTGTAGGCTCTTGTTTTTTTTCTTATCCCCCTTCTGCAATGCACATCTATAGACTATATCTCTATTTATTTCGTTCCTTTGGTCAAATAATCCATATTTTATAATGGTGTTATTGTAGTTTCGAATGATGGTCCCCATCTCCAGAAACCACTTAGTCAAATCGACACAAACTTCTGTAGGCCGACCCCGAGCGTCAAATCTAAGTCAGAAAATTGTGAAGATTCAAACATTTCGTTTTAGACTCATAGACTAAGGATGAAAAGGGTACTTATGACGGTCGTGAAGTATCCCTCAATGAATTTTGGTGATAGACTATATTGCAACAGCTAATAGGTCTATAATCACCCATTTTGGTGAAGTATGGATCATTCAGTTCGTGAAGTATCACTCAATCAATTTAACGAAGCCAAATATCATCTCTTCACTCATTAAAAAGGGAGGTAATTGTAATGTAACTAAGGGCCAAATCCAGTTCAGTCTCAGTATCACTTGGCTCCATATATATAATTATTTGAATATATACACCGTATAAACCAAAAATCACCAAACAACGACAACTCGACAAGTAATAATAGAAGTTGTGGAAAAGAGAAAAAAGAAAAGCGTGTATTTGAGGTTTTTCGGGTGTGACCCCTTCAAAATATTGATAGTGGCTAAATTTTTTGCCTGAACATCAACATTATGCTCACGTCGATGTAAACTGTCATAACATGCTGGAGTCACGGTAATGCTTCCAGCCTGCCACGTGACATAATCTTAACCAAAGTTGAAATTCCTTTGGTGCGCGGTGTCACGGTTACTGGAATGCGGGTCAAATGCCAAAAGTCATTCAGCCAACGTACAAACACAGTGAACAGATTCGTGTAAATATCTATTTTCTTGTCGAAACGGGACGTGGAAAGTGAATAGTATTTTACGATCAACGGACTGCGAGTAAGGACACGTGCTTCAAAGACACTACACGTGGTCCGCATTGTGAACTGTGTCACGTGACTTTGAGGCAGATCACATGATACTTCTGTTCAACTTTCATCCCTCTTGTTATGTATCAGAGAATCTGACAGATTGAAGCACTATAGGATTTTTAGAGACCGATTTTAATTATATAATTAGAACGTTTAATTTGCAATTCCTGTTTGTGAGAACTTTTCCGGTGCTATGTATTGTAATGTTAATTGCAGTTGCTGGATAACGAACATGTATTTGTATTATATGTTTACCACATTACTGTGGTTGCGGTTGCAACAGATAATAACAAACACTTACTAAATTACTAGGTTAACTTTTCACGCCCATCCATGTTCAAAAGCGTGGTATGATTGAAATAAAATTTTAATAAAAACAAGTTGGAATTAGTGGATAAGACCAAGAAATGGTGATTATACTAAATAAAATTGAGTAATTACGGGGGAATAAAGGGGATCACGTAGTAGTCATGATCGTGGGACAGATACATATCAAATATGACAAGTGTTTGGTGGAATCATATTATAAAGTATTTTTAGAAAATAAAAATCATATAAGAAAGTCTTAATTTTAAGCATAATGAACGGTCGAGATGGATGCGACATGCATGCATGATCCCTCATGCTTCCTTAAGAGGTGGCATTCTTATCATCGGTGATACGGACGCGTGTACGTATTCATTCTTTACGTACATCACATGCAAGAAGACATATAATTAGCTTCCTGTTTAGATGCTTTCGTAACAATTTAGGCTCAATCGCTTCGGTCTTAAGGCCTGAATTATCTGATTATTTTCGGGTATAGATGTGAAAGAGTGTTAAGATTATATGTAACTGGAATACCTAATATATTTATTTTTGAAAAGGTATTATTATTTTTCACCTAATTTATTTAGCAAGAGAGAAAGGTAAATTACCTGACATGTTCGAATAGTATATCGACGAAGCTGGATGATCCATAAATGATCAATATGCAATCATATAATGCCAACAGTGTCTAACACTGATAAAAAGGAATTGAAGAGAGATTGATAAAGATTATAAATCCTGGGTTATCAAAAAAAAAAAGGAAGATTGATAAAAGATCATATTGTTGATATGTTACCGTGGTGTACGGTGGTTTGTATGTAGTAGGGTTGTTTTGCGTACGGATTCTATTTACATTACCGTTGTATTCCAATACTTTTACACCGTTGAGATGATTAATGAATTGCGATTTAGAAGAAATTTTTTATACTGTGGGGTGATTGGTAATGTCTATGAGTATTCTATACAATTTTAAACTTTTTACAATAATAAAATCATAGCAATCAAGATTTAGTAAAAAAACTAAACTATAGCCAAAAGTCTTTAAAAAATATATATTGGCTCTAAGAATCTATTTTTCTAAAACTTTACGTTAAGTTCTTAAAAGATATTTATGTTAAATGCTTTTAAAATTTTAAAAATTTAAAATAGTTCTTCAACAATAAAATCTAAACCATAAAATCTGTTGCTTAAATTTATTTTTAAAAAATTCAAAGTTACAACTTGTACTAACCAACTCTTGCGCTGTAAGGTGTGGCTACTCGATGGTAAAGTGCTATGCAAAGTCAGTGATTTAACAGTGGAAAACAAATGATCTGTTTGACGAACAAAAGGAAAAAAAGTAAAGGTAAAAATTGACATCTTAAAACTTGTGGCTCAGATTACACAATGTGAATTTATTCGTCACATGGTCTCCTTTCAATACATACCTCGAGATATGTATATATATTTACCTCGAAAAAAAATTACCTCGAAAAATATATTCCCTCCCTATTAGTTTAACCGGTGTTTAAAGTTTTTGCCAAAAAAATAAATAATACAAAACTTTATGCATTAGCAGTAAACTAAACTAATTTAACCAATAAAAAATAAAAAGTAGTATTTTGTGTTTGGTCAAAAACTTCAAATAACAATAAATTATATCTAAAATTATGAGAACATCAATTATTATGAAACAAAATAAAAATCTTTAAACATCAATTAAAAGGATCTGCTATAAAATTTATGATTGCAGTCAGCAGTCGTCTAAACTTAAGATTTTTTCTATTCGATTTGATTCAATCTATAACTTTTAGATATTTGATAATTTTGATATTAAAAAGTTCAGTATTTTATCAGATATTCGTAAAAACAAAAACTTTTAAAATACATACATAAATAAAATTAATATAATTTCAATTATGTACACTTATTAAAAATTTCGAATTGAATATATACTTTTAAAAATATTTGTATGGTAATTTGTTTTGTTTTTAATAGATCGGATCAGTTCAAATTTTATGAATATTTTGTCTACGAACTTAAATGGATCATCTCGCATTATGTGTATTGTATTAAATGTTTTCATATACAGCACTAGTATACTTAAATATTACTGGAGAGGTGAATTGAATGCAGATCTAACAACACAAAAATCAATAAAATAAATAATTGTCATCATACCGTTCCAGATGTTCTGCTCATCGTTGATGTGTAGTTACATCCCCAGGCCACTTACATAGTATTGCACCGGTTAATAATACTTAACTACAAATAATTGAAATTTGAAAGATAAATATATGCTAAATACTGAACAAATTTTCTCATTAAAATCTATAAATCGATCTTTCAAATACAAAAACAAAAAGTAAAGCTGCTACGTACTTGGATGTCGGATAAATATCTAAGCAAGTAGGAATCAAAAGAGAAATAATCTATATAAGTTTTTGATGTCTGTCTATTGATTGGACTGCATTTGCAACTTGCAAGTTGATAGAGGAAGAACTGACGTTTAAAGAAATCTATACAATTTCGGCCAGTAAGAGTGAACTACAACACCATATACATTGGTCGGTAACACACGGTTCGGGAACTATGAAAACGAAGGCATGTGTGTAGAGTAGAGTGTACATCTATCACACTATCTTCCAATCAATAATAGTTCTTCATTGAATCTTATGACTTATGAGCTACACGTTTTTAGATTTTTGTGCATTGTCTTCTTCGTTAGATATAGGAAAATATATCTGTCACAAACCGAGCCTCATAGTTATGTCATAGCCAGAGGGAAAAATAAGAATAACTCATAGCCAGGTTTATAAATATAAACATCACAAACTCTTTATATTTCAACAAAACTGTTCAATAGTTTTTTTTCTAGGGGTAAAGTGATCAATCGTTGTTAGAAGCAAATAGTTAGGAACAAAGAAAACAAAAACATTTTTGTGAATGAAAAAAAAAAGAAAAGAAAAAAGGCGAAAAAGAAAGAAGAAATGATACATGAGAGGTTGATTTGTGTTTAGGGGGATATGGAATTGCTTCCAGTTTTAGCAAAGAAACATAAAATGTTTGCTCCTTTAATGGCTTTAAACGTTATTCCAAATCTTCTCCAACATGTCTACTTCATCCCGACACATTTCTTATACATTTCTCCTTTTGTTAAACCCTTTATCCAAAATTGGTACTCGATAACATCATGAGAAGTTTCGAGAAGTAGTTATGATAATTTTAGTTCCTTATACAAAATAAAGTACTAAATTGATTTTAAGCTGCATAAATTACCTGATTAGTGGTAACATTTTAAAATTTAACATACTTTAGATAAAAACAAATAAAAGAAAGAGAAACTATTTAATAATTAAACTAAAATAATCATAAAGACTAGGTCTTCGGATGTATATTGAGGTTAATATGCAACGTCAAAGACTAAGACAATTAATTTATTATTTTTATTTTGATCAAAATACAGTTAATTTATTTATTGTTTCCCCGAAACAAGGTTATTATCGTTTTTTGTCGCCATTCAGCATATCTTAACTCTGACCGACCTTGGAAGGCAACTAGATTTCCGAATGAATCTAATTAACCCTATTTAATTATTACGCTCACACGTCGGTCACTGCAACTCACTCAAAGTCATTTCACCAAAAGTACACATCATGAAATGTCCAACTAAAGTCTATTCGTGGAGAAGTCACAAGCCTCTGTTACGTAAGTGTAACTCACAGCCTTGTAACTGTAATCTATCTTCTTAGCTTTTTAACTGCAGTAGAAAAGCAGCTCCTAGTCTTAGGCAGATAGTCTTAACTACGGTTGAAATATTTAACCGAACCATGGTTAACTATTTCTACTACATAAAGCTCTGCCGGTGAATGACCAAACAACAACATTAGAAACAAAACTCTTTCGCCTCCGACAAAACATGATGATCGGAGAAACTCGCCGGACGTACCCAACGGTGGAGATTCCTACATGGTCTGTCTCCGAAGAGCTTTTTTCTCCGGCGATGAACAGCCCGGACTGCAGCATGCTCGAAGCTCTAGCGGCGCTGCATCGTTATCTCCCGTCTAACGACCCGGATCCGGATTCCGACCCGGATATGCTCGGTCCGGACTCTCCCGTCGACGCTTACTCGTGCGATCATTTCCGCATGTACGACTTCAAAGTCAGGAGGTGCGCTCGCGGCCGGAGCCACGACTGGACGGAGTGTCCGTACGCTCATCCCGGAGAGAAGGCTCGCCGGAGAGATCCGACGAAGTACAGCTACTCCGGGACGGCTTGTCCCGATTTCCGCAAAGGCGGTTGCATCAGAGGAGACTCGTGCGAGTTTGCTCACGGAGTGTTCGAGTGCTGGCTTCACCCCGCTCGTTACCGTACTCAGCCGTGTAAAGACGGAGGTAACTGTCGCCGGAGAGTCTGTTTCTTCGCTCACTCGCCGGATCAGCTTAGGTCTCTCCATAACCGGAGCCCCGACCGGGTTGATTGCTTTGACGTGTCGTCTCCGGTTCGTAGAGCGTTTCAGCTCTCGGTTTCTCCGGTTTCGAGCTCGCCGCCGATGAGTCCGAGGGCTGAGTCGGAGCTCAGTCGATCTCTCGGGTGTAGCTCCGTAAACGACGTCGTGTCATCGTTTAGGAACTTACAGGTGAAGTCGTTTCCTTCGTCTTGCAATAGTCCGTTGAGATGCTACCAATCCGGATTCGGGTCGCCGAGAGGATCCATCTTGGGTCATGGGCTTCAGAGTCTTCATACAATCACGATCCGACCCGGAAATATGGATACTTGGGAGAATGGTTTAGAGGAAGAGCCCGCAGTGGAGCGGGTCGTTGAGTCGGGTCGTGAGCTACGAGCAAAGATGTTTGAGAAACTTAGCAAGGAGAATTGCATGGATCGTGCTGAACCGGATCAGAACTCCGGTGAAGCTCCTGACGTCGGGTGGGTATCTGAGCTGGTGATGTAAGAGAAAAAAAAACCCGACCCGTACCTGGATATCAAAAATCTCATTGATAAGGCAGCAAATGGAGAAGTGTGTTCATATTATTAATTACTAATTTCGTATTATCCGGTCATAATAATTAAATATGGATTTTTGTGGAGGATTTTGAGAAGACTATGGAATCTCGTTGTATAGATGTGCCTAAGGTTTTAATTATGGATTAGTAATATATCTATTATTATAAATAAATATGGTATCGTGTTTATTAAGAATATAATGTTAAATGTAACTCAGTTGTTATTATCATTGAATGAATGCTAAATTTTTTTCAACATTTTCATTTTTTTGGAAATGTAGTCACACAATAACTAACTAGTTGCCACATGTAATTTCACAATTTTCATTGTTAAACCTGGTCTTCTAGCTAATCAACACAATGAACAAGAGTTATAGGAACATTGTGGAAACAAAAGCTTTTCCATTTAGCTAAGTTCGAGATGTCTTGAATTATAGAGTGTTGCTTCATTGATATATCCTGCTTTCGTCCTCTTGATGAATGGTCCAAGCTCCTGATTAGCTCCACACAATCACCTAGAAAGATCATCTTCTTGTATGCAAGTTTATTCCTTTGTTAAACAGCTAACAACATTGCCATTGTTTCTGCCCAAAGGCGAGTTGATAGTTTCTATTTCAGAACTTTCTTGGCGTCAAGGAATGCCTTCTTTGTTAGATAAAGAACACTTTTACATTTAGATTTTTTTGATCCAGTATAATTACTTCTGTTGTTACTGAATATTGAAAATAGTTTTTGAGTGAGTTTAAAAGCTTTAATGTGTGATTTAACTGGTTCAACAAATGTAAAAATAGTGTTTGCGCAAATCATTCGATCTGACATTATCCAGTACAACCAATACCATTCATCGATAACATAGATAAGAAAATGACATTGACCAATACAATTCGTGCAGCATCAAAGAAAAATCTGACTAAATCAGCACTATGATAAAAGAAAAAATTAATTAGACAAAAACAAAAAAAGGAAGGATGAAAGACTGAGTTTTGATAAAATGAGTCAGTGATTTTCTTGGTAATTCCGTAAATTATTAAACTTGATTTTTTTTTTGAATAGTAAAATTTACCAACGTGAAATGTTTAAATAAACGAGTAATCACAATTAGTAACATACTACTGGTATTTTGACCTTTGAAATACTCAGTTCAAAATACGGATTCAGAATGAAAAATTTGCGATGTACTCTTTACTAATGTTGAAAACGACATATGGGTCTGATGTTAGGTATCACAAATAACATTATTAAGTAACATATAATTAAATGAAATATGATATGTTTATATAGGGAACCGGCCAAATCTGTAATCAGCGAATTAATAGATTTGTGTAGGGAAATTAGCCCACAATCTCGACTCTAATGTCAAAAAGAAAAGTTAATTATAAAGCATATTTGTTAAACATTTACCTCTATAAATATTTAAATAATTATTTTTTTGACAAACCTATGTATATTGCATACTTCATTATTTTTGTTATGAGAGATTATATGATATAAAAACTCAAAACGTATGATTGGAGCAAACAAAATATTGAAAATGGGTCGACTTGGCTATTAGAAAACAACCTCGAACCAAATTACAAGTTGATCTAAGTTTATCCAACTCCAGTTAATTTTTATGCCTATATTGCTTTTATAATCGAAAATTTTACTCGTGGAATGAACAAGACATAATAACTGTATGGAATTGATCAAATGGTGACAAAACAAAACAAAATATTGAAAAAAAAACACTTTTTCTAAAATTCAAACTCTTGAAACAAAATTATAGTTATATAAAAATTAAGCTCGACTCAGTCAGCTACTAGTCCGGTAATTAATGATCCGGCTATACCTAACATTAAGTCCATTTCAACGAGGTTAGCTAAATTAATCATGGCTACAAAAAAATGAACACACCATTAGATTAGAAGCAATTCGCTTCATCACAAGAACATTTGTATTTCTTACAATTAATATTTCGCGGTTACAATTTTTCTTAGAAGAAAACAAAAACAAATGAATCATTAAAACCAAAAATTAAATCTCAACTCAAACAAATTATAGAACACCGTAACATTAAACACATAAAAAAACAATTTTAAGATAGGATCTCAACCAAACCTTGAATTATTTTTTTTCTCACTACCTTGCCGTTGGGCCATACGTGTTGTAATCTCCAAAAGTAAGCGAAACCGACCCGGTCGAGCTAATATAGTCACTGACGCTATATTTCCGAACCGGAGCAGTCTTCGTGTTCTTCTCTTTCTTCTCATGCAAGCTCTGCGGCTCACGTGCCAGCTCGGCTGCTAAGCACTGTTTAAGATCAGACACGATCTGGTTCATCGTAGGTCTGTGGATTCCTCTGTCTTTAACGCAAGACATTGCGATCTCAACGAACTTCCAAGCCGAGTTCGAGGAGAAGTCGCCTTGAAGCCGTGCGTCCACGACGCCGTCTATGTCTCCGATTTCGAGGAAAGGCTCAACGTAGTGGACAACGTTCATCTTGTCTCCGTCGTCGGTTTTCATGATTGATCTCCGGCCGGTTATGATCTCAAGGAGGACGATTCCGAAGCTGTACACGTCGCTCTTCTCGTTTAGCTTAAACGTGTTGTAGTACCTGCCGAATAGATGATATGCTTAAACCGGAAATAACCGAACAGGTCTACTGATTAAACCGGTAAATAAAAAGGAAAACGTACTCTGGATCGACGTAGCCTGGAGTGCCCATGACTGCAGTCACGACGTGGCTAAGATCGTCCTCAGGGAAGACTTTAGAAAGTCCGAAATCGGCAATCTTGGATTCCAAGTTATCGTTTAATAGAATGTTTGCTGTTTTAACATCTCTGTGTACTATTGGCGGTCTGCATCCATGGTGCAAATACTCTAACCCTGCCAAGAAGAAAACAAAAAAAAAACAAGTTTCAGAACTGAACCATACTAAAACCAGATTTGATATGGTTTCAACCTTGTGCAGAGTCTATGGCTATATGGAGTCGCTTCTCCCAGCTAAGATCCTCTGCAGCCTCGCTCGAAAGATAGTCTTGCAAGTTGCCATTGGCCATATACTCGTATATGAGAGCCATACGGCGACCATCATCGCAATATCCAACAAACGAGGCTAAGTTCCTGTGATGTACTGTCAAAAGAAGCTCTGCCTGCAAAAACATTTCATTAAAACAATGTTTCTGGTGTTCTTTTGATTTTTGGTTACTAATGTTTTTGGCTGTCTTTATAGTACCTCTACTTGGAACTCTTTGGAAACTTTAGATGATGATGATGACGATGATGATGAGGACCCTTTATTTTTTCCAAATGAAGAATCATTGATCATCTTTACAGCAATCTCAGTCCCATCCTCGAGGGAGCCAAGGTAGACTATACCAAACCCTCCTTTACCGATCACTTTATCGAAGTTGTTTGTAATGCTAGAGACTTCACTGTACGTGAACCTCCTCTTCCCTGAAGGCAGGAGTGGTCCTGAATAGGCTCCTAAATCCACTAGGAAAAATTAAAACACTAGTTTTTCTTTCAGCAACATTATTATCAACAGTGAGACTGAAGTTAAAAATGACAAACCGTCTTAAATTACCTATTTTTCTTTCCCTTCGAATAACGCATATGATAACCAAGGCAGCAATGAGAAGGATTAGTAACGTGGATACAACTATTGGCACAACGATGCTGTTCCCATCCCGGCATGAACGTGAGTGACAAATGTTTTGTTCATCCACACTAGAAATTAACAGAGAGGAAATTGACTAGCTTCAGAAAATGGTAAAGAGACTGCAAAAGATTCAGTGGTTTTTGACAGTACCTGAGTGCAAGTCCACCAGACTTTGATTCTTTCCTAAGAGCTTTTGGGATAAACCCAACAAAATTATTTCCTTTCAAATTTCTGCAACACAAAATCAATTATTATTGAATATTTGTCAATATAAACATTGAAACAAAGTCTCGGTGTGTGATCAACTCACAGGTACTTCAACTGTTTTAGATCCGCCAAAAAGTTTGGCACAAATCCTCTTAGGTTGTTGTTAGATAAATCCCTGGGGAAAACAAAACAATGCAAAACTCTCTTAGTCTTCTTATAGGTAACGGTGGAAAGGTATGTATGGATTGTATACTTACAATGACTCAAGATATGATAGATTTCCAAATGCTAAGGCTATTGGTCCTTGTAATCCGCTTGAGCTAAGATTCCTTCAGGCAGAAACAAACTATCCTCAGGTAAAACTTTTTTTTTTAGCGAAAAATCAAGTTTTGTTTTGCTAAAGAAGGAAAGGACTTACAAGGACTTGATATGATGGTCGTCAGAATCGTTGTAGATGCATCCAACACCTTCCCAAGGGAATAGTCTTGGAGCGCAAGGATCACCAGTCCACGCCTTTTGCACGCTATATGTTGATCTTATGCTTTCCATCGCGTAAACTTTCATTAACAGTAGAAAATTTAAGAAAAAAAAACAGTGAGTCTCAGTTGATAATAAGGTTCAGTATAATCATTGAACATACCTTCTTCAGCTGTGGTGGGAGATTCATCAAGAGACTGTGCTGTAAAGATCTCGATCGCATTAAGTATAGGTGGAAGCGTTGAATCAGAGGCCTTCTGGACGGAGATCCAGTGATCTTTACCGGTGAAAGCTCGCGAGTTAGACAGCGTCATCGAGTACTCAGGAGAAGGGTTGAAAGGTCCTGAAACAGGCGAACCGTTCCAGAAAATCTTGATTTTCCTGCTCTCGTCCCTCTTGAGACTCTCGAGCTCCGCAAAGTAGAGGTAAGCGTAGAACCTAGCGTTCGGATCGTCTGATGTCCACGACAACTCCAACGGTTCGTCGTTGCTTCTAGGGTAAGCAGCCGTCTTGATAACTTCATCTGGTGGCTTATAACCAGACTGGAAAATATCGATGTAGCCAGTCGTCATGGTCGTGTTCCAAGAGGGTTGAGAGTATGGAGACCAGATACGATCGTACACGTCGTTTTGGTACCGTCCCGTTCCGTTTAAATATCCTGTGTCGTATCTTCGATAGAGTACTAAAGAGACGTTCCTCCCGAACTCGGTACCGTAGATCGAGCTGTTTGTTGGCCTTAGCTCCAAGGCTGATATGAAAGGAGTTCCTTTACCTTTGTTCACAAGGCAAACGTATACAGTATCCGTCTCCGCGAAGGTTAGTATCTCTTTGATGACGTTCTCGGAGGCGTTTCTGAACGTTACCGTGGACCAGAAGTTAACGTTTACGTAGAGATCGAACTCGGGGAGAGCTTTTTGGCCGTCGTAGTTTCCGTACATGAAGGAAGCTCTGATGAGGTAAAGGTTTCCTTTTCCGTCGGAAGGTGTTAGGGTGTAGCAGTTTCTGTTTCCTTGAGGGAAAGATCTGACGTCGGCGAGGGGGAAGGGGAGAACCGGGTTGGCCGGGTAACCGTATTCTTTGGATACGTTCGCGTTGACTCCAGAGTTGATGTAAGGTGCGTCCCATGTGTAACTGATGCCAGTATCGGTGTCTACGTAGTTTATATTAGGAGGTGATCCACAATCTATGCTGATGAAGCCTGGATGGAAGGAAGGACCATTTTTAATTCTTAATCAAGATTCCGGTTACAGGTCAACCTAGCATATATAACTCACCCAAGTTCTATCAATAATCAGAATGCTGTTCTAGTCAAATTGCAACCCAATGATCTAAAGAAACTTCGTTTTGTAGAATGGCTAAGAGAAGAGTACAAATCACAAGCTGTAACCATCATCTTGTCTGAAGATGGCTCATTTTCAAATCAAGAGACAGAAAAGGAGGAAGATAAGACTCACGAACCTGCTTGGCCTTGGCCATGAACAACAATGGCAATGGCAGCGACGCCAAAAAGGATGAGAAAAACAGAGTGAGCTCCCATGTTCTTCTCCGATTTGTAGAAAGATCAGTTCATCATCGTTAGATAAAAAACATAACTAAGAATACCCCAAAGTACAAAAAGTCTACGCACTGTTTTCTTTTGTGTATACTATGAAGTGCTGCTCACGTCTCAAAAAACAAAAGCGGCCGAGGCATAACATAACGTTGTAATACAGCTGTCAACAAATTTACAAGGGAAGTCAACAACCACCCATGATATATTATATTAACTCCA